>NW_007256015.1:0-1214 GCF_000164805.1 Carlito syrichta | reverse complement strand
GGGCTGGGGCTGAGTGAGAGAAGAATTGGACCGGGGGACATTATACACAGGGATATCCTGTGTGTTGGGGGAAGAAGTGATCTCAAACACGTCCATATCCTAATCATGGCAGTCTTGGATTAGGTTAGGTTACATGGCAAGGGGAATATTCAGGAGGCAGATAGAATTAAGGTTGCTGATCAACTGTCCCTAAAATGCAGAGATTAATCTGGATTATGCAATGGGCCTGACGTAATCACAAGGATTCTTAAAAGTGCAAGAATGAGGAAGACAGAATATGAGAGGGATGCTATGTGAGAAGGACTCAACCCTCTTTGTTGACTTTGAAGATGGAGGGGTGTGACTGTGGACTAAGTGATGCCAGCAGCCATGAAAGATGAAAGAAGACAGCCCTGATAGCACTTTCATTTTAGACCAAAAGGACCTGTGTCCAACTGCTGATGGTGAAATAATAAATTTTTGTTCTTTTAAGCCACTAATTCATGCCAACTTATTACAGCAACAATGGAAAACAACTATACAAATTAACATTAAATCATATAAAGGATTATTAATGTCATTGGAAAAGTTGCCCAATTTCCATTTCTTCTCCCAAAACACTCAAGAAATTTGCTGCCTGGTATGAATCTCGGCTCTGCCCTCCATCTGTGATGACATCACAGGCCCAATTATTGTCAGGGGAGAAAATAAAGTTTGAATGGGATAGTGCAAAATGTGCCCAATATGACGCTCTAAGTCCAAAAGAAAAGGATGAGCCATGGGATAGAGGGTAGGTAGATGGAGAAGTAGAACACTTGTAGAAAGGCTCTCCCTCAGTTAAGCTGACTTGAGCCCGCTACTCCCACTGTCCTCAGCTTTCAGGTTCTCAGTTATCAGGGATGTAATGCTGAGCACATGGGCCTGATGCTGGAACATGTCCTGGAGGCCAAATCAGGTTGGATAATTCGCCCCCCTATGGACACATAGCAAGACAGTGAAGGCAGCCATGGGGCCAAAGACCTCCTCCAGCTTAGCTCCCAGAGCTACTCCTGGCTTCTTGATCACAGGAACCAAGACAGAGCCACCTCAGAGCCTCTTCAGAGGAATATGAGCTCTAGAATTCTTCACTTCAGAGCCCTGTGCTCCAGAACTCTTGGCCGCAGTGCTGCAGACACCTAAAGTGTTGGAAACAGGGAATACTATGCAGCCATAAAAAAGAACAAAATCATGAATTT
>NW_007256014.1:100330-101005 GCF_000164805.1 Carlito syrichta | reverse complement strand
TGGAGTTGGCAATACTTTTTCCCAGTCTGTGGGCTGTCTCCCTGCTCTCTTGATGGTTTCTTTGGCTTTGCAGAAGCTTGTCAGTTTAATGAGTGGTAGGTGGTGGAGGCTTTGTCAAAGATGAGTTAGTTAAGAAATTGAGGTTTTGCTTCTGAAATTTCAATTCTATTTCATTGGTCTATATGCCTGTTCCTGTGCCAGTACCAAGCTGTTTTGATTATTGTAGCTTTATAGTAAAGTTTGAAGTCTGGTAATGTGATACCTCCTGCTTTTTGTGAGTGTGTATGTGTGTGTTTTTGCTGAGGATTGTTCTGGTTATTCTTGGTTATTTGTGTTTCCATATGAATTCCTGTATTGTTTTTTCTAGGTCTGAGAAGAATGTTGCTGGTAATTTGATGGGTATTGCATTAAATCTGTAGATTGCCTTAGGTAGGATGGACATCTTCACAATGTTGATTCTTCCAATCCATGAGCATGGAATATTTTTCCACTTGTTTGTGTCATCTTTGATTTCTTTGAGCAGTGTTTTGTAGTTTTCATTGTAAAGGTCTTCCTTTACATGTTTCTGGTTAGGAAGATGCCAAGGTATTTTTGTGGCTATTGTGAATGGAATTCTGCTTTTTATTTGGGTTTCTGTTTGTTTATTATTGGTGTAAAGAAATGTGATTGTCTTTT
>NW_007256014.1:97878-99549 GCF_000164805.1 Carlito syrichta | reverse complement strand
CTAGTTGCAAATTGCTGTGTAAAGGTCACAGGTGTGACTTGTTAATCTATGTGATAATTACAGTGCTTAGAACTTGGTAGTGATTTATAATATAATAGTTATAGGAATAAGTAAGTTTTGTATGGACATTAAGAAATGGTAATCATAGCCGGGCTCGGTGGCTCAGCCTGTAATCCCATGCCTTTGGGAGGCTGAGGTGAGTGGATTGCCTGAGCCCGCGGGTTCGAGACCTGCCTGGGTAGGCGAGACCTCATCTCTACAATAAATAAAAAAATTAGCCAGGTGTGGTAGCGTGTGCCTGTAGTTCCAGCTACTTGGAAGGCTGAGGCAGAAGGATCGTTGGAGCCCAGCAGGTCAAGGCTCAAAAAAAAAAAAAAAAGATTAATGTACAAAGAAATGGTAATCATTAAAAAATGTTATAAGTTTATAAAATTTATAGTTTAGGATGATAATGTTTTAAGATCAAAACAGGATGAACCAAGATACATGCCTGTCCGGTCCATTAAATTGTAACTGATTGCCTTGAAAACAAAAAACTTGTAGGATATAAAAGGAGTTGGAAAAGACAATAAATCAGCATTTAAACTGCTTGCAGCAGAGTCAGTCTCCAAGTTTTTCTCCTGCACCAACGCCATCCCTCTTTCAGGAAACCCTGACCCGCTGGAGCTGGACTCTGGCAGTTCCACTTTTCTCAATCGCCTGGAATACCTTCAGTAGGATTGGTATCAGCTCCTCCTTAAATGTCTTGTAGAATTCTGCTGGAAAGCCATCTGGACCCAGGCTTTTTTTTGGTATGTAGTTTTCTTATTACGTAGTTAATTTCCTTAATTGTTATTGGTCTATTTAGGGTCTCAATTTCTTCTTGTTCCAACCTAGGCAGGTTGTGTGATGACAGAATGTCCTCCATTTCCTTAAGGTTTTCAAGTTTGTTTCCATACAAGTGTACATAGTAGTTTCTAATGATCTTTTGTATTTCTTCAGGATCAGATGTGACTTCATTTTATGTATTTCTGATTGTGTTTATTGTGATTTTTCTCTCTTTTTCTTGGTCAGTCTAGCTAGGGGCCATCGATCTTGTTTATCCTTTCTAAGAACCAGCTTTTTGTTTCATTGATTTTTTTGTATTATCTTTTTGTCTTCTATGTCCTGGATTTGGGTTTTTATTTTGGTGATCTGAATTCTTCTGCTGAAATTAGGGTTTTGGTGGTGTTGCTTTTCTAACTTTCTTAGGTGACTTGTTAGGTTAGTAATTTGTGATCCTTCCATTTTCTTCATGTGCATTTGTAGGGATATAAATTCCCCTCTTTCTACAGCTTTCATGGCATCCCAGAGATTTGGTAAGATGTTTCTTCATTTTCATTTGTTTCCAGGTACCTTTTAATCTCATTTTGATTTCATTGTTGACCCAGGGTTGTTTAGCATCATGCTGTTTAGTGCCCATGTCTTTGTCGGTTTTGGGGCGATCTTGTTGATGTTAATGTGTATTTTTATTTCGCTGTGGTCTGAGAAGGTACATGATAAAATTTCGGTCCTTTTAAATTTGCTTATACTTGATTTATGGCCACGTATGTGGTAAATCTTAGAGTATGTTCCATGCAGTGATGAGTAGAGTGTATATTCTGTGGTCTTTGGATGGAGTATTCTGTAGGTATCAATTAAGTCCATTTGGTC
>NW_007256014.1:96699-97858 GCF_000164805.1 Carlito syrichta | reverse complement strand
TCTGGATTCTTCTGCTGAAGTTAGGGTTTTGATGGTCTTGCTTTTCCAGCTTCCTTAGGTAGCTTGTTAGGCTGTTAATTTGTGATCCTTCCATTTTCTTCATTTGGCACCATCTTTCATTTGGGTATTTTGATCTCTTCTATTTCCTAACACCCAATTCAATCAAACTGGAGATTTTACCTCCTCCCATTATTTAAATTCATCCTCTTCTCTCTTCATCCTCATTCTCTCAGTTCAGAGTCTCATCCTCTTTGTGGAAGCCACTCCACCTAACTGTTCTTAGAACCTTCACCTCACCTCCCACCAATTCATCTTTCTCTCAACAGAGCAGTCCATCAACAATATGAATATGCCCATGCCCCTGGAACAAACTCTGAAGGGCTCCATATATCCTTTGGGATGAAGACCAAAGACCTCAACAAGACGAAAACAGCTGTCCACCATCTAGCTTTTTCTCCAAAGGACTTGTTCCTAGGGTTGGTGGCACTGCTTCGAGATTCTAGGCCTTCACTGGTGCTGTTTCCTAGTCTAGGGTACCCTCCCTGCCCATTCCCATTTGGTCTAACTCACTCCTACTTCTTGAGACTCAGCACAGGTAAATCTCTGAGAAGTCATCCCTCATCTCACAGCCTAAATTGTTTCTCTGTGACCTTATGATAAAGCTCAATAACTGCACTTGTGTTATTATAAATACCTGTGGCATTATAAATAAGCTTATGCCCTTCTCTTTCCCAATAGATAATGAGGCTCTCTGAGGAAGGAGACAGAGGCCTTTTCATCTTAATGTCTTCCAACCCATTGTGTTACATGTAATATCTGCACAATAAATTTTTGCTTTTTAAAGAAATAAATTTGAGGCCAGGCATGGTGAGTCATGCCTGAAATCCCAGCATTTTAAGAGGCAGAGGTGGAAGTATCACTTGAGCCCAGGAGTTCAAGACGAGCCTAGGCAACATAGTGAGATCTCATCTTTACAAAAAATTAAAAATTAGCCAGGCATGGTGGTGCATACCTATAGTCCTAGTTATTCAGGATGGTGACTCAGGAGGATAACTGGAACCTAGGAGTTGGAGGCCGCAGTGAGCCATGATCATGCCACTGCACTCCAGCTTGGGCAACAGAATGACTTTCTATGTGTTAAGATAAAAATTGCGGCCGG
>NW_007256014.1:92671-96679 GCF_000164805.1 Carlito syrichta | reverse complement strand
CTGCACTCCAGTCTGGGCAACAGAGTGAGACTCCAACTCAAAAAAAAAAAAAAAGATAAAAATTGCAAGAGTGAATATCCTGAATCAAATTAGTCAAGTTCTTAATATCTACCTATGTAATTCTGTACTTAATAATAACAATGTGACAACCTGAAAAAACATCCTGCCTTCCAAGATATTCAAATGCTGACCTATAGCATGTCAAATTGTAGCCTGAATGTGAGCTCAGAACAAGTCACTCAGAATAACTGAGGGAAGTTTTTCTCTCCTATGGCTCTGAGGGTGAAAATGTGGAGGTGGACAAGCCTTCAGAAATGGTAGGAAGCAAACCTAATAAGCATCCTGTCTATAAACCCTAATGGCTTAGTCATCGGAGAACCACATCGACTCATACTCATTTAAAATGTATTTGTGAAATGGAAAGAAGAGAATCACAGAAAGGCAGTATGAGTAGAAACTGATAATGTCATGCTGGTAAAGTAACCACAAGGAAACAAACCCAGATCCTAATTATGGGAGAAGTAACAAACACTTAGCCATGGGATCATATTAAACACTCAGGGTTTGAGACACATAGTCCTTGACACTAGAGGAAAGCTCATGCCTATGAATTATGGTAAGAATGTGATGTAAAGCAGCATTGTGTTCACTGAAGAAATACACTCACACAAAACCGATGGGTTCCCTAACCTGTCAGTAACCGGAAAACACTTTCACAGTCATGTAATATTTTAGAAGAAACATGGTACATCTCTGTTGAATGTGGCATTGAATTATCTCTTACCTTTGCTATAGTTGGTCAGTCTTTGTAAATATTACTGAATAGCAGTGCCTACATCCCCACATTAAGTATAAATTATATGCAGCATAGCTCCTTTACATCCAAATGTTTTACCTCTTACATAATCAGAACACATGAGTGATGACTGATTATGTATGTGAAAATATTTCACTATATTTTTCTAAAAGTGGCCAATAAGACTTTAAAATGTTTAAAAATAATATTAAGCATTTGTTAATAGTCTAAAAAAAATTAGAAAACAAAATTCAGCAAAAATAAAATCACATAGAGATAACCAATATGCCTTGGTATCTTTCCCATTTCAGACATTTTTCTATGAATACATATGACACATATGGGATAACAATGTAAAACTTAACTCTACTTATCACTCCAAAATATATCATATTTCCATAGCATTAGCTATTCTTTTACATTTAAAATGCATAGTAAAGCATTATATGATTATATGAACATTTACTTAAGCTATACCTCACCCTACAGCTAAGTTGATCTCAATTTCTTTATTATGAACCGTGCTGTACAAGGAATATTTCTGGGGTAATGAAAATGTTCTATATCTTAGTAGAGTAACAGGAAATATCCTTCAAAACGCATCAAACTCTACACTTAAGATCTGTGCATTTCAGAGTATATTAATGATACCTCATTTTTTTTTAATTAAAAAAAACATGCTGTGATAGACATCTTCATACTTAAATCTTTTGCAAATTAAGGATAAATCTTTTGAACTGAGATTGCTGGATCAAATACTGTGATATACGTATATGATTTTTAAATGTTTTCTATTAATTTGTTCGTTAAAAAATGTCCACAGTTAACACTTCAGCCAAGATGTTGCCAAATTGCCTTCCAGAGTGATACTCTCACAAGCAAATTTCTTCATCTGTGTCAGTTCTAGGTTTCAACATCTTTGAAAATGTCTCACCTTTCACCAGACCTTTTACGGTGGCACCCATTATTTCAATTTGTGCTTTAAAAAAAAAATTAGCGATCGTACAATGTTTTCCCACATGCTCAATGATCACTCGCATTCCTTCTCAACCCCACTGTCTCTAATTCAGTCTGCTTCTACTATTTCCTGTATCCTTTTTCTCTCCCCCCACTGGTGCTAATTCTTTACTTACTGCGTAAAAAAACCTTGTTAAATATTAAAGATATTAACCAGTTTTCACAAATACCTTCCCAAAGTTTTTCACCCTTCTTTTTAAAATTCTGCTTACACATTTTTTTATGGAGCCTTTAAATTTTTATATATTATACTCAAATTTGTCATTTTTCATCTGTGTGACTTGTGTCTTGGGCATCCTACTTAAAACACTCTTCCTCACTCCAAGATAATATAAATATTCAACATATACATTCTTCAATACCCAGTTTTCCTGATCAGTGGGGCTGATTCGAGTAGTTGCTTGGGACACTGCTACGCCCAGGAGGGTCCTACCTTAGTGAGTAACCCCTTCACAGTTGGCTTGCCCTCGGGCTGCAGGAAAAGGGGGTTGGCAGCTTGTACTCGAAGAACATTCTGTAACACCTTCATCCATTCTTCCAATATGTTGGGAGAATCTGCAGTCAGATAGTATGTGTGTTTCTCAGTGGTCAACTGGAACAGGATGAGAAAGGCAGGAGAGGAAACTGAAGATTGAAGAAGATCAGCACTCCCTTGTTCAGTCTTCAAACATCACTCAACATGAAAACAAACAGCTGTCCCTGGAGGCTTAGGTGCTAAATGACTCTATAACATCTAGAATATCCACTCTGTGAGAATTACAGCAATTAAATGTGTGTTACTTTGTTTACTTTATTATTATTATTATTATTGAGTTGGAATCTCACTCTGTCGCCCAGGCTGGAGTGCAGTGGTACACTCACGGCCACCAAAGCCTTGACCTGCTAGGCTCTGGCGATCCTTTTGCCTCAGCCTTCCAAGTAGCTGGAACCACAGGCGCGCACTACCACGTCTGGTTAAGTTTCTAATTATTGTAGAGGCAAGGTCTCATCAAGTTGCCTGGGCTGGTTTCAAACCCGCGGGCTCAGGCAATCCACTCACCTCGACCTCTCAAAGTGCTGGGATTATAGGCTAAACCACTGGGCCCAGCCACTTCAGTTTACTTTAAAACTTTTCATTTAAATTTGGGAGGGGGTCACAACTTTCTATATTGTTTATTTGTCACATTTTCCTTTTCTCCCTTAAATGTGCTACTGATTATTAAAATGAGAGCAGAAAGTTTGGCAACTATAATAAAATAGCACAATTTTAGCAATTAAAGAGATGTCTTTAAAAGTAGAAATGAAGAAATCAACTATAAATAAAACGAGAAGATACTGCATATAAGAAGAAAGATTCTTGGAACTAACATATGATCAGATATTATGAACTCACAATTTTCCTACCTCTAATTAACCACATAGCAAATTTTCCAAACATTTCAGAAGCTTATAGAAGGATTTATAACTGACATGCCACAAGACAAAACGCTCCCTGATTCTCCTTTTTATAGTTTTGAGGTGTTTTCAGGTATAATCCACTGGAAACTCTGATAATGCACCTTTCTGAAAATGATTTCCACCCTCCAGAGAAGCAATATAAGAAAATAATTGTTATTGAATTGTTATTGAAAGCATTTCAGAAAAAATGTCTGAATTTAAATTATATATCTCAGAGTATCTCAACAGCCTGTGTTTTACTTATTTATTTATTTATTTGGGGGGCAGGGGTTCGCTCTGTCACCTAGGCTAGAGTGCAGTGGCACGATAACAGCTTACCTGCAGCCTTGACCTTCTAGGCTCAGGCAATCCTTCTGCCTCAGTGTCCTGAATAGCTGGGACTACAGGCGTGCTCCACACCAGTTAATTTTTTTATTTTTGTATAAATGCAGTCTTACTATGTTGTCCAGGTTGCCCAGGCTGGTCTCAAACTCCTGGGTTCAAGCAATCTTCCAGTCTCGGCCTCCCAAAGTGCTGAGATTACAGGTGTGAGCCATCTTGCCTGGCCAGCCTATCTTTTAAATGTAATGGGTTTCTGGCAAGACAGGACAGACCCTCTGCTCATCAATATCTTTCCCACTTAGGTGTTAACTGAAGTTCACATAAGAACTGTCATTTTCCAATTCTGTATTAAAATATAAACACTTAGCCGGGCTCGGTGGCTCAGCCTGTAATACTGCGCCTTTGGGAGGCTGAGGTGAGTGGATTGCTTGAGCCCG
>NW_007256014.1:17483-92570 GCF_000164805.1 Carlito syrichta | reverse complement strand
CACTGCACTCTAGTCTGGGTGACAGAGTGAGACTCCAACTCAAAAAAAAAATAAATAAAATAAATAAATAAAAATAAAATAAAATATAAACACTCTTGAATTTATTTATTTATTCATTCATTTTTAGTTTTTTAGAGACAGGGTCTAGCCGTGTCACTCAGACTGAAATGCAGTGGCACAAACACAGTTCAGCACAACCTCTAACTCCTGCGCTCAAACGATCCTCCTGAGTAACTGGGATTACAGGCGCACGTCATCACAACCGGCTATTTTTTTTTTTTTTGTAGAGACAGGGTCTTGCTAGGTTGCCTAGGCTGCTCCTGAACTTCTGGCCTCAAGCTATCCTCCGGCCTCAGCCTCCCAAAGTGTGGGGATTACAGGCATGAGCCACCACATTCAGCTCACTCATGAATTTAATAGTACACTGTGTAAGTAACATCTTATTGGGAATTCATTTATCAGATAAATCTTCCTTAAAATAGCTTGACAGTTTGAGAGCCAAAACTGCCTGGGAGAGTAAATATGGGAAAAGAAGAACGTACAGGAAAAAAGTACAGGGGAGTTAGCTTACAAACTTAGCTTACGTTATAGTTTTAGCTAAAATGTCTTCGAGTTTCACATACTTTTGAGGCACAAAACTGGCCCAAAATTGAATAAAGAAACATTGAATTATCTATCTTCCTTTTCATTAGCTTGAATGACTAAGAACTGAGTTTTGCATTATTAAAAAAAGTTAAAAGAAAAATTAAGTACCTGAACGGTTTGTTTATTATCGCCCCTTAAAATACTGCAGGATGCACTAAGTTCAATATGGCCCTGGGGTTTTCTAATGACATCACTCTGTATGAAAGGAAGAAAACCAAACGTGAGGGATTTGAATTTAATACAATAACAAGAAACACTTTCTTTTTTTTATTATTTATTGTAGAGACAAGGTCTCGCCAAGTTGCCCAGGCTGGTCTCAAACCTGCGGGCTCAGGCAGTCCACTCGCCTCAGCCTCCCAAAGTGCTAGGATTACAGGCTGAGCCATCGAGCCCAGTCCAGAAACACTTTCTATCACTCACTGCATTACAAGAAAGAAAATCAACTAGGAGTCTGACTTCCAGTTTGAGAAATTCAGTTCTAAACAGCAAGCACTTTCCACTCACCGGAGATTTGTAGTACAGTAATTCACCACCTTTAAGAACAAACCACCTCCGCTTCCAAGTCTTGACTTTACCACTCATTTTTAATAAATAGCCAGATTTTTCCAGTGGTTCCTAATTTTAAAAAGATTTCAAAAAACATTTTAAGTTGCCTTTGGAAGACTCAAACTCACTGATTCACTGATTTTTTTTAAAAATCGGATTCAGTATTTACATTTTTCCCATTTTCACTGGAAGATGAGCACGTTTTAGGGAGCTTCTGCTCTGGCTGTGAGTACTCTGTGTCTGTGGCGTAAGCATCGGGAGGAATAGCATAGTCACTTTCAGAAGCCACAGAGGAGAGAGACACACCTAAAAGAACAGAGAAATGAATCCAGTCAATGTTTAATACTGGGTGGTCCACATACTGACTCCAAGTTCTATGGAATGCAATTACTCTAAATCATAAGCCTCCCTAGACTAGATTTATTCTCATTCCTTTGGCAATGAAGAACTTTTAAAGCAGAAAACAGAGCAAAGGGGTAGACATTGCCATGCAAATCTCCAAGGAAATCAAAAGAACATAAAGAATATTTTGGCATGATTACAATCACAGCTATTTTACATATAAAATATATGCAATCGCCTACTAATATGTCTTTTATTAAGAATTTTTAAATATGTGTATTTACATATTGATATGTAGGCTAACAAATGTTGAGCCTTAATTTATCAAGATTTTCACAATCACATCTTTTAAATTTATTTATTTATTTATTGTAAAGACGAGGTCTCACCAAGTTACCCGGGCTAGTCTTGAACCCATGGGCTCAGGCAATCCACTAGCCTCGGCCTCTGAAAGTGCTGGGATTACAGGCGACAATCACATTTTAAACCATTTAATTTCCATAACCACTTTTTTTTTTTTGAAGTGGAAGTCTCACTCTATTGCCCAGGCTGGAGTGCAGTGACACGCTCACAGCCACTACAGCCTCGACCTGCTGGGCTTAGGCAATCCTTCCACCTCAGCCTTCCAAGTAGCTATACCTACAGACATACACCACCATGCCCGGTAAAATATATATATTTTTTATTTATTCTAGAGACAAGGTCTCACTAAATTGCCCTGGCTGGTCTCAAACCCTGGGCTCCGGCAATCCTCTCACATCAGCCTCTCAAAGTGCTGGGATTACAGGTATGAGCCACTACACCCGCCTTAATTTCCATAGTCACTTTTAATGTAACTTCACATTTTAAAAAACAACATAACTTCAGGAATATTTTTCACGGAAGTCTAATAAAGGACTAAATCACTTATAGATCTTCAAAATCTTTCAAAAAAGAAAAGCAGTAAGATTGAAAGATATAAACAGACTATTTCATTTTCTAGCAACTACAAAGCAAAATTCAATGGAACATTTTCATAATAATTGACTTGTCTTTATAGATAACTACTTGTGAATTGCAAGCCACATCTGGAGTGTCACTATAATTGGAGATTTTGAATGTATTAAATAGAATCAAGGACTTAGGTCATTACTCATTACAGTATCCAGCATTTTTTAAAGGTGTTTGTTAACATTTAAGGGACCTATTGGACAATGTTACTCTTGTGTCATTATTCTTTATTTGACTCAGACATGAAACATTGCACTAATATCTTCATTTTTCATAGAATAACAAAAATTAAGATCTATAAGGAACCTCAGAGATTGTCCTGGCTAATGCTTGCATTCTCTAAGAAGACCAAAACCCAGAGATTAAAAGATTTGCCCAAAGTCAAATAGCTAGGCAGGGACAAGGTCGGAATGCAAGTTTTTAGTCTCCCAGCCCCAGGGCCAGTGTGCCAGGAACTGTCCTAGGGAATAAGGGGACAGCATTCACCAAAACAGAGACATCTGGGCCCTTATGGAACAGAGATTCCAGCGGAAGGAGACCCGTAACAAACAGACAGCAAGTGCTACAGAAAAATAAACACAGAGCAGACCAAATGGAACTCAAATTGCTGGCAAGAGAAGGACAAAGGGCTGCACGTGGAATGGTGTGGTCAGGGCAGACCCCACAGAGAAGGCAGTGCTGGACAAATGCCGAAGGAGGTGAGGGAGTCAGCTACACAGACATCTGGGGGAGGAAAACCAGGCGAAGGAAACGCTGGTGCCAAGGTCCTGAAACAAAGCATGGCTGGCATGTTCTCAAAGGAGCAGGAGGGCTAGTGAGGCCAGAGATGAGGAAGGGAGGAGAAAGGAGGAGACGAGGTCTAGGACATAAAATCATGTAACACCTTATAGCCATTATGAGAAGCCACTGCAGCATTTTGGGCAAAAATGTGTCACAATCTGATTCTGGCTATGGGGGGTGGGGGAGGGGGAAGGGAATGAAAAAAGCAAGAAGACCAATGGAGGCCCAAAATGCTAACTGATGAAAGCTGAGCAGCTCTAGTTGAAGCCAAGTGGGTTGAAAATACCCAGAAGTTCCACAGAACACAGTTTGGACACCAACAGATGAACCATGCTGCATCAAAGGCATTTATAAAACAGGAGGCATTTAGTGGAACAAGATTTCCCTGTAACCTCTACCTTTGCACAAAATTTCTTTAAAACCCACTAGAAATCATAGACATGTCCATAGACATGTCTGGTTGGTTTCTACTTTAGGGTCATTAACTACATTTACCAACACATTTTTAGGTATTGTTTCTGCCATTTAGCAGAGTACCAAATTCAGCTGAACTAGGTCTATTCCACAAATTATCCAAAATGCCACATGGTAAATCTAAAGGGAATCTTATTTTGGCCAATTATCTCACTTTAGTCCCACAGTGAAGTGATCTTTCTCTTACAGATAAGGCTAAAAGAAAAAAAGACTATGTAATTTGCTTGGAATCACAGAGAATTAAGAAGAGAATTAGGACTCGAGTATAAATGTTTCAGTCCTAGACTAATGTTCTTTTCGCTATGATGTGCAGAAAGTTTGTCTATTAAAAATAATTTGATGCCTGGGATAAGATTCCCAATAAGTATTTGCGATGACCAGGAGTCGCTTTACGTGCCTGCCACTGGCCCTCACCTCGTTTCATGGCTCTGGGGCTGCCCGGCCCACTCCTGCTGCGGGTGTCTGACTCTGAGGTCCGGGAACTGGATCGGGAGCTGTCGTCTTCCTCTGACCCAGATGAGTCATCCAGGAAAGGGCTGTTACTTATCTGCGTTGCCTTCTAAAGAAAAGCAGAACAGCCGCGCTGCATCCTTCCCTAATAAGATCACTTCTCTTTAGATATAGAATGCTTTACAAGAAGAAGTCATGGAATGTATTTGTTTAGAAAAGGAATCCAAAAATGTATTTTGCTGTTATCTAAGTCATGTTGTCAAACCTCAGAGTCTACTGAGCAAGGCTTTTGTCCACTATAAAAGATTCTGGAAAATATAAGGTTGTTAATACCTGACAATCCTTATTTTAATTGGGTACTTCAAGCCAAGAAGGGGTACCCTGGCACTGATACATGATCTTCCTGTATTAGGAGTTTTCCCTATGACATTAGCAATATGTCTCCTTTAAAAAATTAACAACCATGGAAGGATGTGGGGGAGGGGAATCATATGGGACATAACAAAAATGAACTAGACTTTTAATACTCTGATAAATGAATAAATGTTTTCTCCGGATCTTTCCATTTTTTCTCTTATGAGATATATATATATATTTGTTGTTGTTGTTGTTGTTGTTTTTGTTTTTGTTTTTTGGGGGTTTTTTTGAGTCGGAGTCACACTCTGTTGCCCAGGCTGGAGTGCAGTGGCAGACTCACGGCCACCATAGCCTTGACCTGCTGGACTCACACAATTCTTCAGCCTCAGCCTTCCAAGTAGCTGGAATTACAGGCGTGCGCTACCACACCTGGCTTATTTTTTGATGTACTGTAAAGATGAGGTTTTGCCAAGTTGTCCAGGTTGGTTTCGAACCCCTGGACTCAGGCAATTCTCTTGCATCTGCCTCCCAAAGTGCTGGGATTACAGGCATGAGCCATCATGCCTGGCTTCTCTTATAATAAATTAACATGAATTTGTAAGAACTCTCTATAAAGAGAGAAACTGTGTAAAATGTTAAGAATGGAATCTGGAGCTTGAATAAATATTTTTTGATCCCTCATGAAGAGAACCGCAAGCTGAACAGTAACAATAATGAGTTACCCCCTTCAGAGTTGTATACACAGGGGTTGTCATGTTCTTATAGATTAGAGATGTGTACAGTCCCGAGGTGGTATAGGAAAGCATCGCAACAGAATCTGAAATAGAAAAACAGAAAACGACATTTAAGATAGAAAACCTTCTGGGCAACCCCTCTCAGGTCCCCTCCCACTGTGGGAGTTTTTTCTGTCCTCTCAATAAATCCTGCTTTCTAAAAAACAAAAAAAAACAAACAAAAGCCCTTCTAACTAGCACATCGACCTATTTCTTATGAATATGAATGAGTGTAATTTCCAATTAAAAAGAAATTGGATTCACATATGATTACTCGTTATATAGTCTACATTATGAATTGTGGCTTATAGGTTTATTCATGCACTTTTTAAAAATTTTAATTTAATTTTTTAAGTTACTCAAATTTAGCAGTGGAGGATTCACTTTAAAAAAAAAAAAAAGCAGGATTTATTGAGAGGACAGAAAAGCTCCCATAGTGGGAGTGGACCTGAAGGGCTTGCCCTATTTATACACTTTTTTACATTGTTTACTATTCCTCAAGTGCGCTAGTCTCCAAACTAGACTGCCAACTCTTAAGAGCAAAAACCATAGCTTTTATTTATGTCACACTCACGACCACTGCGGCCTCTACCTCTTAGGCCCAGGTGATCCTTCTGTTTCAACCTTTCAAGCAGCTGGAATTATGGGTGTGCGCCACCACACTTGGCTAACTATTATTATTATTACTGTTGTTATTATTATTATTATTATTTATTGTAAAGATGAGGTCTCGCCAAGTTGCCCCGGCTGTTCTCAACCCATGGGCTCAGGCAATCCGTTCGCCTCCGCCTCCCAAAGTGCTGGGTTTACAGGTTTAAGCCAAGGCACCCGGCCCATAGCTTTTATCCCTTGGGTATCTCCAAGCACACTTAGCTCAGGCTGGGTAGAACTAAGTGTAAGCAACTACTCACCGACAGACTGATCTGATGGGTAGTGTCTAAGGAGATAGTCCTTAACTATTCATAGCCCTATTACTGACATGCTATCAAAACATCATCGTTCTTAAGCTTTTATTAGGTGAACCTTATGTTGAAAGATTAGAATATAATTTCCCGAATGTTGAGAACAGAAGACAGCCGAAAAGAAATAGAACATCAAAGGTCACCTCTAAAATATGGAGTTGTGACCAGACAGAGTGGAGCAGGTAGACAGAGCCACAAGAAGACTTCTTGTTTTATTCTAGACAGCTCTCTAATGTTTGGTTTTATTTTTTATCAAGGGCATGCATTATTTCTATAACAATTTCTAGGAAAGGAAGAAGGAAAGAAGGGAGGGAGGGAGCGAGGGAAAGAGGGAAGGACGAGGGAGAGAGGGAGGGAGGGAAGAAAAGGGGAATGCATTTTAAATCCTGGGAAAAAAGACATGGAGACCAATATTTTTACAATTTTAAATAGCTGAAATGCCACAGTTTCTCTAGTCTCTTTCAGGTAAAAAGATACATCAGAGCTGAATGTATTTGTGTCCTACACTAAGATGAATTTCAATTTTAAAACACGAATCAGCAACCTGAGAAATCATTTTTTGAAAGTTTCCATAATCTTGCCGGGTATGGTGACTCACACCTGTAATCCCAGCACTTTGGGAGGCCAAGGCAGGAGGTCTGCTTGAGCCTATAAATACGAGACCAGCCTGGGTAACATATCAAGATCTCATCTCTACAAAAAAATCAGCTGGGCATGGTGGCAAGCACCTGTAGTCTCAGCTACTTGGGAGGCTGAGACAGAAGGACCACTTAAGCTCAGGAAGTCAAGGCTGCAATGAGTGTGATCATGCCACTAGACTCCAGCCTAGGGGACAGAATGGGAGCCCGACTCAAAAAAAAAAAAAAATCAAGTTTACATAATCCAATGATTTTAGACATTTAGGAAGTTCTTGGCTAGTGAAACAACACAAATTTTACTTTTTAAAAACTTTTTTGATTGTGGTAAAAAACACATAACATAAAATTTACCATCTTAACCATTTTTAAGTATATAGTTCAGCAGTGTTAAGCATATTCACATTGTTGTAAAACAAACTCTAGAACTTTTTCATTTTGCAAGTCTGAAACTCTCTACCCATTAAACAATAAATCCCCTTTTCTCCCCACCCCCAGCACCTGGTAACCACCATTCTACTTCCTGTTCCTATGCATCTGACTTCTCATTTAAGTGGAATCATACAGTATTTGACTTTTTGGGACTGTGATATGCATCGGTATTATTCTATCACTTTGCATAATGTCCTCGCATTTCCTCTATGTGGTAGCATGCAAAAGTACTTACTCTTATTAACATTCTCCATATTGACAGCTTCAGACATTCGAATGCCTGATTTGGCTACAGCATAAATTCTGCTTTCCTGGTGTAAAAGAGAGAGTTGAACAGGGTATTTAAAGCAAAGAAATGATTGCTTTCAATACACATGGTTTTCATTTGTTCTTCATTTAATATTCACTGCAGTACAGCATTATTACAAAACCGTCATTAGTGCCAACTAAAATACACCATTGTGACAAGTATTACAGAATTTTTTTTTTCCATGCATTTGTTAGTCCATTATTTAGCTTCAGTCCCAAGTTTTTTGGGGGAAGACACCGGGAAAAAAGAGAAAGCTTATTCACAATCACTGACTATACATAAAAACCACCTTTAATATTCTTACCATTCTAAAACATGGTTAAAGGAAAAGATTTGGATGGCTATAACATGAAGCCAGAAACCATTCACAGCCATTAACTACACATATAAACCACCTTTAATAGTCTACCATTTTGGAACATAGTTAAAGGAAAAAGAAAGAAAAAACATGAAATCATAGAGTAGCCGTCAATGCTATCACCTTCTTATTTCTCATTTTTATTTATTTGATTTTTTTTTGAGTTGGAGTCTTACTCCGTCACCCAGGTTGGAGTGCAGTGGCAAGCTCACGGTCACCCCAGCATCAAACTGTTGGGCTCAGGCAATCCTTCTGCCTCAGCCTTTCAAGTAGCCAGAACTACAGGCAAGAGCTACCACACCCTACTGTTTTCTTTATTTATTGTAGAGACGAGATCTCACCAAGTTGCCCAGGCTGTTCTCAAACCTGTGGGCTCTGGCAATACCCTCACCTTGGCCTCCCAAAGTGCTGGGATTACAGGCTTGAGCTGCCTTCTTATTTCAATCAAGTAGAAAAAATACCTGAGGTCAAACAATAAAAGAATGTGAGAATTGCAATGGAATTTATATTATTTTGTTCTTCATCTCTGAGAGAGATCTCTGAAACAGGTACTGGAACAGCTGTTAGCTCTGTCCCCATGACAAAAGAGACCCCAGGTGGTTCCTAATGCATAGATCACTGTGTCCTGAATTTTGTAATGGGTCTAACCGGGACACAGTTGACTGGACAAGGACATTGTGGATATCTAAGGCCGCCTCTTCAGGATAGCCAGTGGCCTGAGAGGTAACTGGTATGAGAGCAAGGATCTTTATCCATGTCACTTTAGATGAGAGAGTGGCTGATTGAATGAGTCAGATGCAATTTCTTTGAGCATGTGACTGTGAGATACACACAGAGAGACAACAAGCAGAGTGAGCGGAACAAAAAAATATAAAAATGAGGCAGTAAGGATAGACTGGGCTCTGGGGCTCAGCCTGTAACTCCAGCAGTTTGGGAGGCCAAGGCTAGAAGATTGCCTGAGCCTGTGGGTTCGAGACCAGTCTGGGCTACTTGGCGAGATCTCGTCTCTACAATAAATTAAAAATTAGCTGGATGTGGTAGCACACACCTGTAGTTTCAGCTACTGGGAAGGCTGAGACAGAAGGATCACCTGAGCCCAGCAGATCGAGGCTGGAGTGGCCATGAGCGTGCCACTGTACTCCAGCCTGGGTGACCAAGTGAGACTCCAACTCAAAAATAACTAACTAAATAAATAAGGCAGTAAGCAGATGGGAGGCAATTAGAAGCCATAAGAGTGAGGGGTGTCAATTGTTCCTGAGCAGTCGACTATCAGAGATACTTCGAATCATCACGTTGTCCTACTAGGACAACTATTTTATTTTATTTTATTTATTATTATTATTTTTGTTTGAGTTGGAGTCTCACTCTGTCGCCCAGACTGGAGCGCAATGGCCGCTCCCGACCACCGCAGCCTCGACCTGCTGGGCTCCGGCGATCCTTCTGCCTCAGCCTTCTGAGTAACCGGAATTACAGGCGTGCGCTAACACGCCCGCTGACTTTTTGATTTATTGTAGAGATGAGGTCTCGCTGCCCAGGCGGGTCTCGAACCCATGGGCTCAGGCAATCCACTCACCTCAGTTTCCCAAAGGCGCGGGATTACAGGCTGAGCTACCGAGCCCGGCTAGACTGACTATTTTAAATGCTCCCAGTTGATAAGCATATGCTATGCCTTAAAATAAACTCTGAAAAGTCCTTAAAATAAACTTCTATTAACTGAGGTAACTAGAACATACCTCTTTTCCTTGAAATCTGAAAATACCCAACAAACATAGAAATAAAACCTCAAACCTGGCCAGTCTGCTGAGTGATTTTTGAATAAGAAAGTGTTTGACAGTAATGGTAAACTGTCAGGATAGGGAGGGTGGGATTGGCAGTTGAAGGAAACTGCTAGGGGAGGGAGGGGCATACCTCCTCAACCAGGGTACCTGCATAATTAATGTTTAGTATACCTAACCCTGAATTGTACCATATCTTTATAATAAAAAATAATAATAAAATAAAAAATAAAAAGCCAATACTACTTTTTCAGGACTGAATAGCTTCAGAAGAAGAAGGGAAGAGAGAAAGGCAGAAAAAAGTGGTAAAATGGCTTGCCAAATAAAACGAACTTGAAAGCCTAACTGAAATCTCTGAAAATCTCAACATAATCAAATAGGCAAAATTTCAATTTTTCACTGCCTAAAGGACAACATAATTGGAATTCCAGGGATTCACCATTAATGTCCACTCCTGTGCCATCCAGAATTTAGTAATAAACTACAGTTTCATATGCATATTGAAATGAAATGCCCTCTTGAAAGCAAATAAAAACAGATACATCTTAAGGTCTGAATTTGGCTGCCCTAATTTGCTTAAAATGGCATCAGTCAAAAAAAATTTAATAATAGTAATAATAAAAGAACATGACTCCAAAAACCAAAAATCCTGCAACTCAGATGTTTCCCTGGAGGCCGAAAGTTAAATTATGCCAGTGTGTGAAGGAAAATTTAAATCTACAGAACAGATCATTTCATTTTGTTTCAAATATAGGGAGAATTTAAAATCTAGCAAAGACCAAAAAAAACCCAGAATGATCTTTTGGAGGGCGGGCCCCTTTTAGTAAAGGATTCCCCCACTAGGTAAGTGTTCTAGGAACACATGGGCATCAGTGTACAGCTAGCGTTGTTGTTAGAGGCTGCATTCAGCTTCAGTGAATTTTTTTTGGAAATTCTTACAACACATTTGCCCATTTCATGATGGATGATTTACCTACACACACCGCACTGGATGTTCAGCAGTTCTTAACCAAAAACAGCATGACCCCTATGCTCTACTCTCTCTGTTCACCCAGTCTCACCCTTATAGTGACTTTTTTTGTTTTCCTGAATGAAACAAGTTCTCAGAGGGAACCATTTTGCCGATGTGGAAGAGATGAAACAAAAAACAGCAGAAGCATTAAAAGGCATCACAATTGACAAGTTCAAAAACTGTTTTAAGCAGTGAAAAAAGTGTCTTGATAGGTGTATTGCATCAAACGGAGAGTACTTTGAAGATGGCTGAGGTTTAAACATGGAAGAATAAATACACCATTTTAAATAAATAAATTCTGAGCGTTTTTTGGGTCCCCCTTGTAGATATTCCTAAGAAGAATTACACAATTGATGGGTTAATTAATGTATGGATCAATGTTTCAATGGAAGAAGATTCAATCTATTCTGGATCTGTAGAAAGATGTTTTGGTTAAAGCAATTGAAGAAAATTACATCTCTCTTAAAGCCAATCAAATAAACGACTAAGTTCAAAACCTGATGACTAACAAGGGTCAAATGTCCTAGTTCAGAATTCACCCAAAGTATCACAGTTGCGGGAACCCTTCTTCCCTGCCCCTGATGTTTTCTTCCATGTAGTGGGAGCTCTAGTTACTGAACACTCATGCTCGCTCTGTACCCATTCACTTTCTCCTCTCCAAGAGGGGAAGTGGCCTAATGTGACTAGCAAATTAAGGAGAAAAGGGCATTCAGAGCCCAGCCCTCTCTCCTCTTCTTGAGAAGTAGTTGCCTGCAGGAAAAGGCCCCTGCTCACATTCTCAAGGTTGTAAGTTTTAGAGGGGCACACCTTCCCTGGAGGAAGCCTGTGGTGGTCCAGGGCTGGCTGGGATTGGGTAGATCAATCCAGCTAATCCCAAAGTTCAGTCCTGGAAAACTCATTTGCCCACCAATTCTCTAAAATCAGTTTTATCAGTACATAAGGTCATATTTTGGTCTCCCATCTGTCTTATTTCTCAGTTGATTCAGAGCTCAGTGGGGGAAGAGAAGGGGAAATTGTATTCTGAAAACTGGAAAATGTCAGACCAAAGCTGGATTTGAAGAGAAATGGGAAAAGAAGTAAAGTAAAACCCTAAAATGAGTGTTGACAAAAAAAAAAAAAACAAAACGACTGTGCATGTCCTGCACACAGCACCATAATTACCCAAGAAGGAAAACGGTGCAGGGGCGGAGTCGGGGGTTTGCTGCATGCCACCTTCTTTGCAGAGTCACAGGATTCCTGGTCATCTGAACATGGAGATTCCAGGGAGTCATAGGAAAACAATCCATCATCACAACTTGTGTCCATATGCTCTAAAATCTCTGTACTGTCACCATCAACCAGATCAAGATCAGTTTCCTGAGGTCTTAGTGGTCGGATCATGCTTATAGCATTTCTGTTGGTACCGAACATCCTGTCGGAACTTAACTGCGGCTGGCTTAAGTGCCTTTTGGCTAGTGCTACATTTATACTGAAAACATTAGGAATCCTTAACCTTGGGGTTGGCAGGTTTGATGAAGGCACTAACTGTGTTCCTTTTCCAGAAAGTGAGTTGGGATACTTTGGAGTTAAAGCTGGGGTCAAAATAGGGCTTGGTGTGTTGGCCTCACTCGATGAAGATGAATAATCTAGTCTCTGAGACTGAAACTTTTTATTCAGTTCATCCGAGGAACTATCTTGCTCCTTTTTACTTGATTCAGAATTTCCCTTTCCGAGAGAACTATTCTGAGCTTTCCATTGTGCCTCCTGTTGCCAAGAATACAGCTTCTTGTGTGCTGGTCTCTTTATGCCAAAAGTCTCTTCTTCAAATATAGAACTGCTGTCGTCAGATGCTGTCAGATACGTTTCGCTCCCCATCCTGCTACATTGGACGCCTTCTTCGGACGTATGACTGGAAAGGGTGGATGTGCACCTGGACTTGGACCTCCCTTTGCTCCTGTCTTCCTCATCAGAGCTCCAGTCACTCACCGGAGCCCCAGAATTCTGGGACATGCCACCATCCGTTGCAAAGCTTGTTCTTGTTTTCCGAGTCTGTTCTGAGCCACAAGGGGTTTGATGCAATGTTCTCTGGCCTCTGTTGTTTTCTAGAGCTTGGCTATCAGCAGACTTTTCCGGAATTTCCATTTCTAGAAAAGGATACATCATATTTAATAATATTGTCTTTATGTACATTTAGTTTATGTAACTACCCGTCACATGAATAAAGTTAATGTACATTATCCTTTGTTCATTTTATGTATTTTTTAAACAAAAGTTTGAAAACTATATGCAACACAGAGCCTCAGCACTTCAATATAATAGTTTCAAAATTAAACTGTTTTTATAAGGAAGCATGGTGGGAAAAAAAACTGACAATAGTCTAAAGAGATAATGAAATAAGCAAACAGCATGAAATAGGGCAGCTTTGTCTATTAAAGAAAGCAGCCATTAAAAAATGAACACCATAATTTCTGTTTTAGAATAAAAGAAAGTGACAACCTTCTTTCAACTAAATTTTGGAATTATCATAAAGTAATTTAAGCATACGAAATACAAAGGTATATTTTAAGGAACAAACTTTGCATGAAATACGCAAAATCATGAAGACAACATAAACAGGGGAAAGCCTTCCTTGCTCTGCTTTGGGTTTAATCATAACTACAAAATGTTTTTATAAAAGAATAATCATCTTTAAAAATGTCTTTAGATGGGGCTTATTTGTATTTATAACATAATTAGTGGCTTCATAAACAGTGAATTAAAACTTTAGCTTGAAGAGTACAAAAGAAACTTTAAAAGCATAAAAACATAGATAGGACCTTCATAATTAAGGAGTAGAGGCTGAATAAATAAACTCTAAAATTGGGTACTAGGCAGTTTGATAAATTTGCAAGTGAGCAAGAACTTTAGAATAGGCAACCTCAGCTACATTCAGAACTGGCTGTTAGAAGGCAAGAAGAAGGCTGGGCTTGGTGGCTCAGCCTGTATGTAATCCCAGTACTTTAGGAGGCCAAGGTGGGAGGACTGCTTGAGCCCAGGAGTTCGAGACCAGCCTCAGCAACATAGCAAGACCAGGCTGGACAACATAGCAAGACCTCATCTCTACAAAAAAACCACAGGCTTAATGGTGCATGCCTGTAGTCCCAGCTACTCAGGAGGCTGAGGCGGAAGGATCACCTGAACCCAGCGAGTCACAAACATGCCACTGCACTCCAGCCTGAGTGACAGAATGAGACTCAGACTCAAAAAAAGGAAAGAAAAAAAAGAATGAAATTGCATGAGAGGCATCATAGCCAACATCTGCACAACAAACCAAAATTTAGAAGGATTTTAAGACTAAAAGAAGACTCAGAAAATCTGTGTACAAGACGAGGGTTTAAATATCAGGAAAATATTTTCTTCTTTGAAGCTGAAAGAGAAAAATTAAAGCAGTTACTAAATTATCATCTAGAGTTCTTTGCTTTATAAGTTTGCGGTGTCTTGTGTCTTGTTTAATATTAGGCAATTTTAAAAATATTTTAAATAAATAAGGAATAGGAAATTCACAGTTCTCATCTGAAACTCATCTAAAATAAGTACAGTACCTTGAAGGTAGGGCTGTAAACTTTTTAACTCTAAACACCCATTCTACCAACAGCAGGAAAAATATTATTAAGAATATTAAGTAGAGAAAATCAGTTTCTTCTGTGTGACATTGGAAAAGACTCTCAGAAAACACAAAATAACTAGACACACAGTTAAATGCTGTATTGGCTTTTAGAAACACTCTTATACAACATCAAGTTGTCAGAAAAAATATGTAAGAAAAATTAAGCTATATTTGAATTAATCCTAGCAAATGATGTTTTCCTTTTTAAAAAACATGCCAAAGTAAATCCCTGTAGACCATAAATACCTTCTATGTCTTTTCCTTCAGTGATCTCGGGTTCTTTAACTGATATCTTGCTCATTTCCTCAGATTTTACTACTTGAGGAGGGCTCCTTGCTCTAGATAAAAAGCACCCAAAGGTCAAACTGCTCAGGCGCTGGCCTTCCGACAGCTTTACTGTAGAGACAGTGGACGACTTCTTTCCTTGAACTTCTGCAAGGTCATTAATCAACATTAAGACTGGAATTTTTAAATAGACATTTATTCAACGTAGAGCCAAAGCATATAAAAACTTGGACAAATCATTCTTTATACCAGAAAAAAGCCCGAAGCTCATCTTCATTTACATATAATAACATGAACCTTCAATGATGAGCACCATATGCCTGTGTTTAGAATCTGTTTTTTATATTCTGAATGTTCAAAAAAACATTTTTTAGCTGCAGAGAAAAAAATAGCTAATCCCTTTAAGAGTAGTTAGTTCTCGAGCAAAAACCAAAACCGTAAACAGATGATAAATAACTAGAAAGTTATAGCTTCTTGCAAAGTCAAATATTGATAAATGCCAGTTAAGTATTGGTAAAATTTGTGCAGTCTCCAACCAACCGAAGTGTTGGCTGATAAAACAACCAAAGGAAATTTGGATCATCACTGGGGCAAATATCTCATGATCACTATGATGACTTTTGCTCATCTTATTTTTCAGTAATGAGAAGGAAGTAGAGGGAAGGAACTTGGTCTATGGTAACCACAATATGAAGAGCCTTAATCACTTCTTTAGAGAAGAAAAAGATGGGGGGAGGTAAAGAATTTAGATAGCTCGTGGAGTCCTTAGGTCAGCACCCAGTCATGGGTTTAATTCATCTCTAGGACTTTTAATATTACTACTTGTAAAATCAAAAGGATGGTGATCCCAGTGAGAAAAGATTCCAAGAAAATTAACTTCTTAACTCTAGGAAAGCACCAAAGGGTTAAGTCAAATAGCAAATTATAACTGAGTAGCATATAAGAAAAATCTTTAGGTCGGGCGTAGTGGCTCAAACCTGTCATCTCAGCACTTTGGGAGGCTGAGATGAGAGGATTGCCTGAGCCTGCAGGTTTGAGATCAACCTGGGCAACATGGTGAGACCTCATCTCTACAATAAGTCAAAAAATTAGCTGGGCGTGGTAGCACACACCTATAGTTCCGGCTACTTGGAAGGCCAAGGTGGAAGGATCGCCAGGGCCCAGTAGGTCGACGTTTGGGTGACCATGAGCGTGCTACTGCACTCCAGCCTGGGTGATGGAGTGAGAATCCAATTCAAAAAAAAAAAAAGAAAGAAAAGAAAAATCTTTATAAGTATATTTCTTCAGATGTATCTTTTAATATTTCCATGTTGATCATCTCTCACAGAGTAAGTCACAGTACTAGTGTATAATTATATATATGAATATAGATTTTAAGTATTACATTGATCTATTCTTCTCCAGTCCAAGTCGAGTTTCCAAGGATCAAAACTACTTAGTCTATAATACCTATGAGACTGCCAGTGAAGACTAGAATTGCAAGTTAAGATTATCAGGGAAAATAACAAATATTTAGGAGTGGGCTTAGTATATCCAATTGATTTCAACAAAGGTAAATGTCACAATTATCTGAAAGTTTAATTCTAAATATGAAATTCCAGATCAACTAGAGGCACTCCTATTTTTTTTTTATCACACAGGTGGAGAAAATGATAGCAGTCAGTATTAACACGCTGTAGACAAGATGTTCAAAATATTTTCATATGCCTTGTAATCAATAATTCTGTACACTCCTCCATGAAACCAGTTAAGGCACTGTTAAAGTTGACTTCAAAGCCTATGTTCCTCCTGCTCCCTGAGTATTTTTCCAGCATATTCTGTGAACCCCCCGGGCATTGTAGAAATGTCTCAGAGTATGTAAGAAGAGGGAAATGTGAGGCCAAGTCTGCAGAACTCTGGTCTTATCGTCTAGCACTGCTTTTTTCTGTCTTAGCTGTTGAGACTATAGAACATTTTATATATATATATATTTTTAAAGGGTTCTGTTGCAAATGGAAGTTTTGAAAACCTCTATACCAGGCCATGGGTCTAAAAGCATGAGCTACACATACCCCCATGGGATTCACCTCCTCTCTGACTCAATGTGCCCTTGAGTGGCAGTCGCCAGATTAGTGTACTAAGTAAATCTCTATCAAACAATAGTTATCCCATCCACTCTTTGGTTTGACATTGAAAAGAAAGTAACCCTAGGTACTGAAAAAGGTAAAATTTATTCATATCATACAATTCTGCTCAAAATATCCAGGATGTAAGAATTTTAATCACTGTTGAAAACTATGAAATGAAGAAAAAAAATAGAAAATAACACAGCAAATTTCTTTTTTTAAAGCAAATATACCTGGGATTAAACATTCAAATTGGTATTACCCTCTTCAGGTTACTCACTAATATCTAGCGAATGTCACTAATGTAGGGTAGCCACTACCAACACCAGGTTATTTAAATTTAAAACAATTCAAAAATTAAACGAAATGTAAAATTCAGTTCCTCAGTTACATTAGTCACATCTCAGGTGCTCAAAAGTCACCAATGGCTAGTGGCCATTATGTTGGACAGCACAGATATAGAATATTTACCTCACTGTGGAAAGGCCTATTAAAAAGTACTGATCTAACCAGGCACAGTGGTTCAAGACTGTAATCCTAGTACTTCGGGAGGCCAAGATGAGAGAATCACCTGAGCCCATGGGTTCAAGAACAGCCTGGGCAACTTGGCGAGCCCTCATCTCTACAATAAATCAAAAAAAAAAAAAAAAAATTAGCCGGGCGCAGTAATACATGCCTGTAGTTCCAGCTACTTGGAAGGAGTCCAGTAGGTCGATGCTGGGGTGGCCGTGAGTGTGCCACTGCACTCCAGCCTAGGTGACGAAGTGAGACTCCAACTCAAAAAAAGTGCTGATCTATAGTTTAAAGACTAAATGTACAGTCTAACAATATTATCAAATTTTACATTATAAAAAGTGACTTCAGAGCTTGTAAAATATTCTTGTGGATTATCTCAAAAGTGGCAAATAATTCTCTGGATTTAATATTTGCAAGCCAGCCAAAAGTTATAAAGAACTCTGGAGGTACATGTCTTTTTAAATAGGCCAATCTCACTCCTGATATTCTTGAGTTTATCAGTGGATTATTAATGGATACTCCCAGTTAACAGGATTCAAATTCTCATCCAGAAGACCTAAATGGGGAAAGGATTAGAACACTGGTGATCCATGAGTGAACCACCTGAGGTGTGATATTTGCATCCAACTAACCATAAACAAGTGCCTCAGGGCTTCCCTCAAAGAATGCCAAGTTCAGTGGCATGTTCAACATGTGTGAATATAGGGTGCCTCCTCCAAAGTCCCTGATGCAGCTACAAATACCATATCTGTGACTCCCTGATCCCCACTAACAGGTCTATTCTCTTTCTGAGGCCAAAGTTCAAGTCTTCTTGAATTCTGAATGTATGCCTCTCTAATACAAATATTCCTAGCCCACTGTCTAGTGTAGTAAGGTCCCCTGTATTTCTTTCAAGAAACAGGGAGATGTAGCACTGCATTGCTTAGAAGGACCAAAATGCTCTCACCATTAGAGAATCAGGACCATGATCCCTGACCTCCTGGCTAGCATCAATGTACAGTACTTTTAGCAAGCGGGACTCTCTGGGACTGAGTATGGTTCTAAAAAAGGGACAAACGGAAGGTCTTTTAGAACAGAGAGAGGCGAAATGAGCATCTGATCATGTTTTTCTGATCTATGTAGTGACTGCTCTGGTAGACCTGTACCTCATCAATTCTCTTTCTGTTTCCCACTTTCAGGCCCAACATTCACTGTGTGCAGGAGTTCAGGTTTGTTCAGAAATTCTACGACAATGACTTCCTGTATAATATTCATAACTGTGTCCTTAAAATACTAGCAAAAGACCAGTAAAATCCTGTATAGGCAAGTAAGTCTAACTAAGCTATCTGAATCAAAGTATCTGTACCTTGTAGTTTTGACTGCATTGTTCTTATCTCTTCAGTTTGGTTTTGGTTGATCAAACGAAGATTCTGATTCTCCAATTCCAGCTAAAAGAACATAATAGTATTCTTTTATTAGGGATACCGTTTCCAAAATGCACTAATAAATTATAATATTTAGAAAATGTTAATGTCTATACACATGTAAGCAAAACACAAAGGAAATGATAAGCAAATATCTGATTAATTGATCAGCATAGGCTATCAACCTAGATAATTATGGCATCAATATTTATTTTCCCCAACACTAAAAGTTTTAAATGTTTTCATCCTCTATGTCTTTTGCATTATAAAATTATTTTAATTAATTAATTAATTTTGAGTCAGAGTTCTACTCTGTTGCCCAGGTTTGAGTGCAGTGGCATGATCATGGCTACTGCAGTCTCAATCTTCTGGGCTCAGGAAATCCTTCCACCTTAGCCTTCCAAGTAGTTGGGACTACAGGTATGTACCATCACGCTGGCTAATTTTTTTTTTTTTTTTGTAGAGATGAGGTCTCGCTATGCTGCCCAGTCTGGTCTTGAACTCCTGGGCTCAGGTAATCCTCTCTCCTCAGTCTCCCAAAGTGCTGGGATTACAGGCATGAGCCACTGTACCTGACCTTGTAAAATTATTTTTAAAAAAACTATTTCAGCATTAAACTGCCAATATAAACTAAGTAATATATGCTTATCAGATAGCAAATACATTAATTTTATGACATACATATATTCTATAAGTATTTAAAATTAACTACTTAAAACTAAAAGTAACTAATTAGAATGAGACTATTTACACTGATTATCATGAGTTTAATCAATATGTTTCATTTTAGAAATACACTGACTAAGCAGGGCTTGGTGGCTCAGTCTGTAATCCCACGCTTTGGGAGGCTGAGGTGAGTGGATTGCCTGAGCCCACGGGTTCAAGACTTGCCTGGGCAACTTGGCGAGACCTCTCATCTCTAAAATAAATCAAAAAAATTAGCCGGGCGTGGTAGCGCACGCCTGTGGTTCCAGCTACTTGAAAGGCTGAGGCGGAAGGATCGCTGGAGCCCAGTAGGTCGAGGCTGTGGTGGCCAGGAGTGGCCACTGCACTCCAGTCTGGGCGACAGAGTGAGACTCCAACTCAAAAAAAAAAAAGAAAAAAAGAAATACACTGGATATTAAAATGAAAGCTACCTATCTCAAGTTTACTAAAAGACAGGAGTACCACTAACCATTCAACATTTTCTACTCAGAAAAATCATATATTCTGATGATTTATCTATTCAAAAGAAGTAAAAGGTAAAGAAAAGGAAAAAATACAGAAATAGATACCTCATTTAACTTAACTGTTACCCATTCTTTGATCTTAGCTGCTTTCTCTTCTATTATTTTAGCTTCTTGTATTCTTATTTGTTTCTGAAATAACATCAGCAGTTTGATTAGGTCCATCATAAACTCAATGATCTGGAAATCTTAACGTCATAAATATACAAGGTGGATCCACTTAAAATCTGTTGCCAAGTTAATACAACTACCCTCAAATTACCAAATAGATTCTAAAAAGAAAAAAATTATCCAGTAGATACAATAATAAACCATAAAAGCATATGCAAATACTGCTAGTATTAACAACTGCTATTCTCTTTCTCTGAAAGACCATAATTGAAATCAATCTGCTGAATTTATCAACAAAATGAACCATTTCTGGAAATGGTCTAGGGTTTAGAACATTAGTATCGCAAAGGGGTCAACCAGGTTAGCCAGAAGAGAAGAATCATCTCTTCAGAGGCATGACTCTCCTCCTTCCCCCAAATACTAGCTTTCAAGGATCCAGGAAAAATAAACATTGAGAAACCCTAGTGCCCATTTACCAACCTTAAAATCTGGTAATGGTTGCAAAACTACTTAGAATGTGACTGTCGAATAAATCACAATGAGTGGGGACTGGGGTGGTAGAAAGCTAAAAACCAGTGACCTAACAGAAACAATGATCTTTATCAAGAAATGAAAAAAACGCTGAAAATAAATGACAATTTAACACATTTAACAAAACAATTTCATAGTGATCATAATTAAATAATGTCAAATGATCATTTAAATAAATAACCTAGTGAAATTTATTTCTAATAAAATTTTAAAATAAACTAAACACTATACGTGATTTCAATAAAGTAATTTAAAAACAGTGCATACATTTCCAAGCAGAGAGATTAGCATCAAATATAAATATTTAAAATATAATGTTCTACAAACATTTCCAACATCCTAACAATCTAAAGCAAGGATTGGTTGCAAACAACTTACAGACATAAATGCCTGCTGATAACCAGAGGTTTCCCTTTTTTTTTTTGAGTCGGAGTCTTACTCTGTCACCCAAACTGATGTGCAGTGGCATGGTTCACAGCCACTGCAGCCTCAACCTGCTGGGTTCAGGTAATCCCTCTGCTTCAGCTTTTCAAGTAGCTGGAACTACTGGCATGCACCATCACACCTGGTTGATTTTTTGATTCATTGTAGAGACAAAGTCTCGCCATGTTGCCCAGGATGGTCTCAAACCTCTGGGCTCAGGCAATCCTCTCGCCTCTGCCTCCCAAAGTGCTGGAATGACAGGCATGGGCCACCGAGCTCAGCTGTTTCCAACGTAAACACTATACTTAAACTCCAAAGTGTGAGTGTTAAGGTGCACTGTCACATCTAAAAAATGTTAGATCTTGCCTGGGAATCAGACTGGACTGAAAGAATGCCATTTGCACCTTTCACCAATAAATGGGATGCAATCTTATGGGCTGGCTGGAATAAGATTTCTTCCCCAAACTTAGAAATGTAGGCTTTCTCTTTTTAAACTTTGTGATTATACCCAAATAAGTACACATATTTAGAGTTCTTTGATGATCAAATTCTTCCTAACCTGCTCTTCAAGTTGCAGTTCCAAGTTTTGAATGGTGTCGTCTTTTTCCTGCATTAGAAACTCCAGATCTTGACATCTTTTATATAACCTGGTCTCTGATTCACTGGTTTGAATATTAGCTGCTTTTAATTTCTCTTCCATAACTTGTACCTAAATCCAGAGGATAAAATGTTAAAATTCTGCATGTACTTAATTTATCATAGTATTAAGCCAATAATTATACTTTATTTTATTGTAAGTTATTTCAATAAAATAATTTACATTGTATAGATGCCTAAAGATATTCCTAAAAGTAACATTATATAGATTTCCTAAAAGGTATCATAAAAGGAAAATATTAAATAGCAAGGTTTCATGTATTAAATAATTATAAAGTCTAAAGACTATTTTGCCAAGTGGTGTTACTTTTCAGGTACATACATACATAATAAATTCTCTGAGTATTGTATTTCTATAAAGTAATGTACATATTTGCCAGAGCAATAATAATATGCAACATGTTTATACAAGTATGGAAACAGAAAGCTTCCAGTCCCCATTTTCCTGTATTTTAAACAAAGTAAGAAGAGAAAGTAAAGAATATGAGTGGTGAGATAAGACTCAGACTTGATGGCCTGGTGTAATAACATATTTTAGAAAATAAATGAACTCAGAAGAAAAAGAAACATATATATGCTGGCAAGGAAAAAAAAAAACTTGAAGCCCAGAATGATGGAATCATAAGAAATAAAAAAATATGAGAGTCTAGATATAGGTAGGAGAGTGGATTCAGTAAGGGCTCACTGTTCATTTAACAAATATTCACTGAATACCTGCTAAGTGCCAGGCCTATTCCAGGTCCTGAGGAGGCATCGGTGAATAAAACAGAACCCAAAATCTCTGCCTGCACAGAAATTACAATCTACTGGGCCAGAGAGATCACATATATAATAAATATGTAAATCAGTACAATATATTACATGGGTGATAAGGGTAATGGGAAAAATAGAACAGGATAAAAGAGATTGGGGGTGTGGCTGGAGGCTTAGTGGTACCTCAATTTTAATATTCAAGACAGATTGGCTCTGCTTGGACCTTCTGCAAAACATATTTGGGCATATGTGATCTTAGAAGGGCATATCTGCATATTGTGTTTGCTGACCTACATGGATAAGTCTATTCAACCTATAGGAAAGTTAAGATTTAATATCACTACTTTTTGGTTCTCATTTTGACTCATAAATCTGCCCCTTAATTGCAGACAGTCTAGTGGATTGGATGCCGCATCAGGGATTCACCAGAAGGTCCAAATAAGGGATGTGTGAGATGTTAATAACAGTAAGGAAGAGGCCGTGCTCAGTGGCTCAGCCTGTAATCCCAGTGCTTTGGGAAGCTGAGGTGAGTGGATTGCCTGAGCCCGAGGGTTTGAGACCAGCCTGGGCAACTTGGCGAGACCTCGTCTCTACAATAAAATAAAAAATAGGGGGGCCTGGTAGCACGCGTCTGTAGTTCTAGCTACTCAGAAGGCTGCGGTGGAATGATCGCTGGAACCCAGCAGGTCGACACTGGGGTGGCTATGAGCATGCGTGCCACTGCACTCCAGCCTGGGTGAAGGAGTGAGTCTCCAACTCATAAAGAAAAAAAAACAAACAGTAAGGAAGAAAACAAAGAACTGGAAATTTATATACAATATTAAGACTTCTGGCTGGGTGTGTGGCTCACTGTAATCCCAGGACTTCGGGAAGCAGAGGTGAGAGGATTGCCTGAGACCAGGAGTTCCAGACCAGCCTGAACAACATAGTGAGACCTTGTCTCTACAAAAAATTTTTAAAAAATTTTTTGGTGTAGTGGTGAGTGCCTGTAGTCCCAGCTATTTGAGAGGCTGAGACAGAAGGATCACTTGAACCCAGGAGTTGGAGGTTGTCGTAACCCATGATTGTGCCAATGCACTCCAGCCTGGACAACAGAGTGAGACCCTGACTCAAAATATATAATAAAAGTTTTAAAGAAAAACTTTTTTAAAAAGACTTCCATTCTACATAATCAACAGATAAGAATTTAATTTTAGCAATGTCTTAGACCAGGGAGCCCCAACCTGTGGGCCATGGACTGGCACATCTGTGACCTGTTAGGAACCAGACCGCACAGGAGGAGGTGAGTAGTGGGCAAGTGAGTGAAGCTTCATCTGTATTTATAGCTGTTCCCCATCACTTGCATTACCACCTGAGCTTTACTTCCTGTCAGATCAGCAGTAGCATTAGATTTTCATAAAAACATGAACTTTATTGTGAACTGCACATGTAAGTGATCCAGTTGCCAAAACTGTTCTATTTAAATACTATTCACATGGCTGGAAACTATGAAAATAAAAGCAGATCAAAAAACAGAAGAAAGAAAGACTCCTTATGAGAATCTAAAGCTTGAGGAGCTGAGGTGGAGCTGAGGTGTTGATGTTATATATTTCATTATATGTTATAATGTAATAATAATTTAAATAAAGTGCATAATAAATGTAATATGCTTGAATCATTCCCAAACCATCCCTCTTCCCACTCCCAGGTCCGTGGAAAAATTGTCTCCCACGAAACTGGTCCCTGACGCCAAAATGGTTGGGCATTTTAGATCATAGAGGCAAAGAAGAAAAATAATGTGGAAGCATTTGAGAAATTAAAGATGACAGTTAAAATGAAAAAAATCTTAAACTATTTCAAATGCTTCTAAAAAAACACAACACATTCTTATTTAAAGTTCAAAATATTCCACTAATGAAGATTTTCAGAAGGAGGGTATAAAGGTTCGTTTGGTTTTTTTTTTTTAGCCATAAATACCAGGTTTCATCTGTGGGTTCAAATGTGAATTCAATTCAGATGCCAAAACTGTTCTATTTCAATACTATTTACATGGCTGGAAACTATGAAAATAAAAGCAGATCAAAAAACATCAGAAAAAATATCTTCCACTATCCAGATGATAATTTAAGTTATCTTGGATTTAGATTTTTTAACATAATATAGTGGGCTTTCTGCATGAGATGAAGGACTAAGTTGTACCAAAGACAAAGGTGTGCAGCAGAGAGAGGCTATCACGCAAAACAGCCTGTGCGGGACAGAGAGCTGGACAGGAATCTTAAGACGGTACAGCCAATGGCAGGCAAAACATTCTGGAGCCGAGGAGGCAGGGAGAGGAAAGCAGAGCCAAGTCCAGAGTGGCATTTCTCCTCTGGGGACAGAGTAATAGACAGGTAAAGTACTAGACAGGAAAAGCAAAAGTAACAGAAGAAGGATAGCAATCAACATCACCACACCTACACCTAGTCTCCTTTGACCAAGTGAAGCAAGCCACCCTACCGACGTTGGGTTGCCACATAAAACAGTCCCATGACTGCTTAGGAAAAGTCTACAGTCCTGGAAAACTGTAATTTGGAACGATGTTTCTACCCTGAAAAACATGTTCAATGTGAATGTTGTTCTTCTTTTATAGATGAATACTACAGAGTTCCTTGGATGCATCTTTGCCATCTAAAACTTTTAAATTCGACCATTATTTTTAGATAAACAACTGTCCTAGGCAAGATAAATATTGGCAAAATTTCTCAGGGAGAGAGATCACAAGATCACAGAATAGTTACAGGCAACCTCCTTACCAATGGGGTCCTGTTGAGACCAAGTTTCACAGGATTCACCCACCTTCTTTAGTAACTAGTGTGAATAAGAGGTCTACAGAAAAGCTAAGAGGCCCAGAGAAAAAACAAAGCAGCCTTTTAAAATATCTTGCCACAGACACACAGAAAATAGCTCAGTTCTTTTTCCATTCATTCAACCTGAACCATGTAAGAATTTTAACTACTCAGAGAACGGCCAATAGCAAACACCTATGAAGTCAAATTGGTTGTTAAGTAAACTCTCCCAATTATCTATACATGGATACCATCCAATGTGGAATGCTTCTAGGTTTTAGGCTTTTCTTTCTTTCTTTCTTTCTTTTTTTTTTTTTGATTTGGAGTCTCACTCTATTGCCCAGGCTGGAGTGCAGTGGCAGAATCACAGTCACTGCAGCTTCGACTTTTTAAAAATTTTCATTTACTTCTGAGAGAGCCTCTGGTTGCAGCCACCCACCTGGGCACACTCCTAAGCCATTTCCCCCAAAACCTTCTTGATCCCAAGGTCCCTAAATTCGTGTTCGGCAAAGGGTTAACTCAGCAGACTGGGGGGTGCTCAGATCCTGCATGTGCCAGAGGAAGGATTGGCCCCTGACAACTTCTGAGCCCTACAAATACCCTGACTGAGAAAACTTCCTTGGTATACCTGAGATCTAGGGCACTCCAGACAGTTTATACTGACAACATGATTTATGGTGAATGCCTGTATTTGTTCACAGGGGGTCCTGGGCCATGCTGTATCAGTTCGACCTCTGTGGCGGGTCGACTCTGAGTTATTAAGGTCAGTCACGTGGGTATTCCAGGACTATGTGACTGACCTCCAATAAAAATACTGACATCAAGGCTTCCTAGGTTGGCAATACTTCATACATGCTGTCACACATCCTTGATGGGAAGATTAAGCACATCCCTGGCAACTCCACTGCAGAGGACAATTGGAAGCTCACACCTGGTTTCTCTTGGACATCAACCTCTGTGCTTTTTTCCTTTGTTGATTTTAATCTGCATCCTTTCACTATAATAAACTGCAACCATGAGTATAACAGCTTTTCTGGGTCTTGTGAGTCCTTCTAGCAAATCACTGAACCTGGAGGTAGTGTTGGGGATCCTGACAGAGCCTCCAGTGCTATTTTCCATTATTCTTCCCATACTAAAGAAAGAAGAAGCTGCAAATATGACTCCCATTGTAATTATCTGTATCACTATTTCCTTCTTCCCATTTCTAACCTTCCTCCTCCACTATAGGTAATCAAGACATGACTGCATTTTGGGGAGGAGTAGAAAGTTTCTATTTCTATATATAAGTTGCAATGGCATGACAAATGTTCCTGATTGTTTCTAAACAGAATGGCAAAGAAATTGTTAAAGTTATTTTGAATCCCAGGTGATTTTTCAGCTATTTAAAATTTATCACAAATGAATAATTCTAGTCACATTTTAAACACAATTATTTTGGCTTAGTATTCCATAATGTATGAAGTAGGATCCTTCTCACTAAAAGTAAAAAATAAGAAAACACTAAATAAATTTGCTTTTCATGTAATGAAGGGTGGGCCACATGGAGCAAACCATTTCACGGTCCTGGATATTAAGATGTCTGGGCAATAATAATTTATTAGGGACCAAAAGTGACCTCAGTACTAGGAATTAACTTTACAGAAAGGCAGATGAGCCTACATTTTGGAGGAGACTTTAAACATAGCTCCTACCAAGACAGAATGAAACACAGGCAAAGGACTGAACTAAAAGGACAAAATGAAAACACACACTGTGTACGAGGGAATAACCCCTCTTTTGTTAGCATAAATCAGTGTAGTACATTGGGGTGTTCACCTGATCAGACAGTTGAGAATCAATCCTCTATGTATCATTTCCCAAATGTGCTATTTACTGCTCTTCTACTTCACAAGAGCACTCAGAGCGGTACTGGGTAGGTGTGCACCTACCACTTTCAAAACCTATGAACAGCAGTAAAGACGTTCTACAATATAGCCGGGCTCGGTGGCTCAGCCTGTAATCCCGTGCCTTTGGGAGGCTGAAGTGAGTGGATTGCCTGAGCCCGCAGGTTCAAGACCCGCCTGGGCAACTTGGTGAGACCTCATGTCTACAATAAATAAAAAAATCAGCCGGGTGTGGTAGTGCATGCCTGTAATTCCGCCTACTCAGAAGGCTGAGGCCGAAGGATCGGTGGAGCCCAGCAGGTCGAGGCTGCGGTGGCTGGGAGCAGCCACTGCACTCCAGTCTGGGCAACAGAGTGAGACTCCAACTCAAAAAAAAAGATGTACTACAACATGAAGTATGAAGATCACCAAGAGTTATCTGGGAAAATGTGAGATTCTTTTTCTTCTGCAGACAACTTAATTGTTTCAGAAGTGATGGCACTTATTAATAAACAAAGAGAAAAATGTACAAAGCTGAAGTGTAAAGTCAAGCTGGTTTCAGCTGACTACAGCTTTTAGTGGTGAAACATTCCATTTTGGTTAATATAAATATAATTGTTTAAATCTTAAGATATGGTTCATTGAGAAAAGGCAAACTGAATTTAAGCAAAATAAACATCAGATGGGTCACAGTCCCATGGAAATTGTTAAAGATAGCAAAGCCTTCAGTTATTCTAAGTTAATAACAGCCTTGCAAAGACCAAAAAAGGTGACATCATCAGTGCATGAGAATTCATCTGCTCTCTCTTTATATTTCCTGCCAACTTTCAGATTCATTATGAAGTATTCACAGAAAAAAAAAAATCCTTCTGAAGTGAAACAAAATAGTTACTAAACAAATGTAAAGTGTTGTGACAAAAAGAAATACCTACAGATGTTGCTAACTCATAGAAACTGAATTTGCACTTCTCTCCTTTTGGGAGGAGAGCTTTGACTTAAGGCATCATGTTTAAACTAATCATTTGTGGCCTTTCTGCTTAAAGATGTAGCACATTACACCCAATATCCCCAAAGGACAATATCAAACAAGAAGTCTTTCGGCTGGGCGCAGTGGCTCAGACTGTAATCCCAACACTTTGAGAGGCCAAGGTGAGAGGATTGCCTGAACCCAGGGGTTCAAGACCAGCCTGGACAACTTGGTGAGACTTTGTCTCTACAATAAATAAAAAAATTAGCTGAGTGTGGTGGTGCGTGCCTGTAGTTCCAGCTATTTGGAAGGCTGAAGCAGAAGGATTGCCTAAGCACAGCAGGCTGAGGCTGTGGGGGCTGTGAGCATGCCACTGCAGTCCAGCCTGGGCAACAAGAGTGAGACTCCAACTTAAAAAAAAAAAAGAAGTCTTTCTGTTAAACTTACCAAGATGAGTGGTGGGGTCCTAACGGCAACAAACTGCTACGGTTTGCTACCTCTGCATTGGGAACAGGGATACTCTCTTTAAGACTCCACTGGCTCTCTTAAGATCCAGTGAATTAGAGGGGGAAAGAATAACTGAAAATAACAAATAAAAATTTTTAATTTAGTTTAATTTTCAAAATCAAAACTGTTACATAAAAATTAAGAATTGTAAACTAAAGCAAAAGAAAACCATCCTCAATTTCTTTCTCTTTTTCCTATAATAATGGGCAAAGGAGAGAAAGGAAGGGAAGGGAAAGATAGCAAAGAACAGACAGAGAAACACAGAGACAGTCAGAGTAGAGGTGAAGGGAGATGCCACCAGGAAAGGCCCGAGTCATAAAGGAAAAGACAAGAAAGAAGACATGAAAGTGAGAGAAGTAAACAAATCGACATGCGGTGCAAGGCGTGTGGCTGCACAGATCACTTGTATACGGATCAGTACATCATCACAGAGGGAGACAGACACTCGCTACACAGTGGCAGAGAATGACATTAAGTGTCTTTCATAGAATTTAAGTAGCCTATGAGGTTACTGCTGAAGATTGCCATTGTATAGGTACAAGTGGGGATAAGTATTTAAAAAACAATTAAAAAAAAAAAACCAAGAGAAAAAGGAAAACAAATCAAGTTTTAAGATCTAACTATAAGGTACCTGCACAACCAATGTTTGTATACCTAACCCTGAATTGTACCCCACATCTTTATAATTTTAAAAAATTGTTAACTATAAAAAAAGATCTAACTATATTTTACAGGAAATATAGAGGCAGAAGAGCATATTAAATAGCAAAACAGGTATGTAATCAGCAAAATCCAGAATGTAAAAAGATTCAGAGAACAAATTAACCCAATTTTTTCAATAAATAAATTGGAAGAAAAAATACAAAGAGCCCCTATAGATTGAAATAGTTACAGAATGAAATGAAAAGTGTCAATTCAGTTTCGATCCTGATTTGAGCAAACCAACTCTTAAAAATCAAAAAAGATAAGAAAGCGATTGGCAGTAGTGGGAAATTGTGGGGGGTCAGTGGGGGATTGGCAGTTGAGGGAAACTGCTAGGGGAGGGAGGGGCATACCTCATCAACAAGGGTACCTGCATAATCAATGTTTATATACCTAACCCTGAAATGTACCTCACATCTTTATAATAAAAATTTAAAAAAAACAAAGAAGAGGCATATATAAAAGAATTAAAAAGTTACTCAAACAAATAAATGTACACATATGTTCATAGCAGCATTAGTCACAATAACCAAAAGGTAAGAAGAACTCAACTGTCCATCAATAGATGAATGGATAAACAAAAAAATTGTGGGGTGTGTGTGTGTGTGTGTGTGTGTGTGTGTGTGTGTGTGTGTGTGTAACATTACTCAGCCATAGGGAATAAACTATGATGCAAGCTGCAAGCATGAATGAACATTGAACACATTCTGCTAAATGAAAGAAGCTTGACACAAAAGATCACATATTGCATGAATTCATTTACATGAAATATCCAGAGTAGGTAAATCCATGAAGACACAAAGCAGATTGGGGGTTGCCAAGAGTTGGGGGAGGGAAAATGGGACTACATGCTTAATGAATATGGGGTTTCCTTTTGAGGTGACAGAGACATTTTGGAACTAGTTAGAGGTTGTTCACTTTAAAACAGTTAATTTTACATTATGTTGATTTCATCTCAATTAAAAAACAAAATACAGACGCAATTATGAGATATTTGGGAAGATTTGAATAGTGATTAGATCTTTGATATATTGAAGAATTATTGGTAATTTTTTGATGTGATGATGGTACAGTGCTAATTTTTTGGTCTTTACTTTTAGATTAGTTGCTGAAATACTCATGGTTGAAATTATACGATGTCTGGAATTTGCTTCAAAACAATCCAGTATGGAGGTGGGTGGAGGTATAGCAAGCATGAGTTGAGTAATTGTTGAAGTTGATTGATGAAAGTTCATTATGTTATTTTCTCTACTATTTTGTATGGGTTGAAATTTTGTTTAAGAAAGTTGTAAGATATTCTTTCAAGGATAATTAAGAAAATCAAGGATTAGGCTAGATTGGGCTTACTTAGAAATTTGTTAGGCCACACAATCCACTGTGTAAAATTAAATATTTCAGATGATAACAAGATTTGATACTACTCAGGTTGAATGGAGGAAACATAACAAACATAGGAAAAGTATAAGAAATTTAATATATACTTCTTAGAAGAAATACTTAGCCTTCTGAAATTTTTTTTTTTGGGGGGGAGTTTGTTTATTTGTTTGTTTGTTTTTGAGAAAGCAGGATTTATTGAAAGGACAGAAAAGCTCCCACAGTGGAGCAGACCCAAAGGGGTTGCCCTTTTTCTGTTATTTTTAGTTGACACATAATAATTGCACATATTTGTGAGATATAGAGTGATATTTCCATTTGTGTATACACTGTACAATGATCAAATCAGTATAATTAGCACATCCATCACCTCAAACATTTATCATTTCTTTATGTTGTGATCACACAAAATCCTCTTTTCTAGGTTTTTGAAAATATGCAATGAATCATAGTTGACCGTATTTATCCTGTAGTGCTGTGAACACCAGGACTCATTGATCCAAGTGAATATGACAGAGTTATTTTCATGAAATGAGAAGCTATGGATTTAGGATCATAAGATAAACTTTAAATCTGGGTGGGCCCTTCCAAACCACTCATTTTACTGCTGGCAAGTCCCAGAAAAGGCTACATGGCTTATCAAAACATTATTTTAAAAAAAGAAATAAAAGCAGTAGTTCGAAAAAAATGAGAGACATGAAAATACAGGGAAAAAAATAAATCCAAATTCCACAATTCAAACAAATTTAAATTGTTGGAGTGCTTCCTCTCAGCCTTTGGGTTTTGTTTTTGTTTTTGTTTTTTTTAACTCTGTTGCCTAGGATGGAGTGCAGTGGCACAATCATGGCCACCGCAGCCTCGACCTGCTGAGTTCAGGAGATCATTCTGCCCCAGCCTTCCAAATAGCTGGAACTACAGGCGCATGCCACCATACCGGCTAATTTTTTGATTTACTGTAGAGATGAGGACTTGCCAAGTTGCCCAGGTTGGTCTAGAAACCATAGGCTCAGGCAGTCCTCTCACCTTGGTCTCCCAAAGTGCTGGGATTATAGTCAGTCTTTGTTTTTTAACTTAACTTTTTCTAATATAACTCTAAGCATTTTTTCATATTAATACATGTCCTTGGTACTGCCATAATGGTTGTTTAATATTTCATGGAGCTCATCTAGTTCACTTATTCATTGCTCTCTAATATGGCATTCATATTATTTCAACTCTTTTTTACTATAAAACTTCTGTTACAATATCTATAAATAAGACTTGATTATAGTTAGTATTAAAATAAAAGTCATATTTGATTTTCTCAGAAGATAGAAATTTCCAAATGGAAGCCTTTATTTTCTTTTGAAAATTTGTCAACAGGCAAAATAGAGTTAGATTCTGGATTTATTCTATGGAGCAAGCTCATGAGTAGTCAAAATGTTGTGCCATTGAGGCGAATTGATGGTTATCCTCCCGTTATGGGCAAAACAATCCTTACATGAGTAAAGTGAAATTTTGCATGAAAAACCCAAATTTTAGACCAAAATTATACTCTACCTGCTGAAAAGCTTTTTCTGCTTGACGCTCAGCATCAATAACTTGTCTCTCAAGCTGTTGCATCTGTAAGGTGAAGAAAAATATAAAAAATATTAACGTACATTTATCGCAGCGTTGTTCACAATAGCTAGAACCTGGAAACAACCATGCTGCCCATCAAAAGAGGACTGGATTTAAAAAATGTGGTACATATACATGATGGAATACTACGCAGCCATAAAAAAGAACAAAATCATGAATTTCGCTGCAACCTGGATGGAACTAGAGTCTATAATACTGAGTGACCTCTCACAGAAACAAAGATCCGAATATCACATGTTCTCACTCATATAATGGACCTTGAACATCCAATGCAATACTATAAGAAAATGACTGACGGTACTGGGAAACTATGGGGGGGAGGGGGATGGGATTAACAGTAGCAAATATCTATCGGGGGATGGGAAAACACCTCTTATCAACAGGGTGCCTGAATGAAACATAATTGTACACCTAACCCTTAACTGTACCCCACAAAACCATAATAAAAAATACTGATTAATAAAAAAATATATATATATTAAAATTCACATTTCCTTTTTGAAAAAGACTTAAATATCTCACAATATCATGAATTTAAGAATATTTAAAATACTTCACTGAATATGAGTTGCAAACAGCACATTAAAAGTTCTTTGCATGTTTAAAAGTTGATTAAACAAAATACCAAAGTTTCGATACTTTTAGTGCAACATAATGTATACCACAAGATTATTCATCTATAAAATGTTCACTGGACTGTAAATTGGAAATTACTAGTCAACACAAACATTTAAAAAATTTTTAATTTTAAAGATGTGGAATACAATTCAGGGTTAGGTATACAAATGCTCATTATGCAGTTACCCTTGTTGATGAGGTGTGCCCACCCCTCCCCTGGCAGTTTTCCACTACTACCAATCCTGCCACCCACCCTCAGCAGTTTCCCACTACTGCCAATTCCCTTCTTATAGTATTATGATAAGTGTTCAAGGTCCATCCGCTTATGAGTGAGAACACGTGGTACTCAGTTCTTTGTTTCTATGATAGATCACTCAATATCATAGACTCTAAGTTCATCCAAGTTGCTGCAAAGTTCATAATTTTGTCCTTCTTTATGGCTGCATAATATTCCATCATGTATATGTACCACATTTCTTTATCTAGTCCTCTTTCAATGGGCAGCATGGTTGGTTCCATGTTTTTGCTATCTGAATAGTGCTGCAATAAACACGAATGTGCAGGTATCTATTTTGTAGAATGATTTGAGTTCCTCTGAGTATATTCCTAGTAGAGGGATTGTGGGGTCATATGGAAGGTCAATTTTTAGATCTTTTAGGAATCACTATACTGTTTTCCACAGAGATTGTAGAAGTTTACACTTCCACCAACAGTGTAGAAGTGATCCCTCCACATCCTCTCCAGCATCTGTTGTTTTTTGAGTTATTGATGATGGCCATCCTGCCTGGAGTTAGGTGGTATCTCGGTGTGGTTTTAATTTGTATTTCTTCCATGAATAGTGAGGCTGAGCAATTTTTCATGTATCTGTTGGCTGCCCGTATGTCTTGTTTTGAGAAGTGTCTATTCATATCTTGTGCCCAGTTTGTTACGGGGCTGTTTGCTTTTTTCTTTTTGGTGTGTTTGAGTTCCTTGTAGATCCTATATGTTAGGCTTTTATCAGATATGCAGTTGGCAAATAATTTTTCCAAGTCTGTGAGCTGTCTCCCTGCTCTCTTGATGGTTTCTTAGGCTTTGCAGAAGCTTGTCAATTTGATGAGGTCCCACTTGTCTATCTTATCTCTTATGGCATGGGCACTTGCGGTTTTGATCAGAAATTGGTTGCCAGTTCCAATTTCCATAAGGGTGTCTCCTGCATTCGCTAAAGTTCTTATAGTTTGAGGTTTTATGTTTAGGTTTGATTCATTTAGAGTTGATTTTTTTGTTTGGTGATAGACCAGGGTCTTATTTTAATCTTCTGCATGTGGTAAGCCAGTTTTCCCAGCACCATTTACTGAATAGGTTCTCCTCTTCCCAGTGGTTATTAATGAAGGCTTTGTCAAAGATGAGTTGGTTGAGAAATTGAGGTTTAGCTTCTGGAATCTCAATCCTGTTCCTTTGGTCTATATGCCTGTTCTTGTACCAATACCAGGCTGTTTTGATTACTGTAGTTTCATAATAAAGTTTAAAGTCTGAGAGTGCGATACTGCCGGCTTAATTTTTTGTTTTTTTTCTGAGGATTGTTTGGGCTATTCTTGGCAATTTATATTTCCACATGAATTCCTATATTGTCATTACCAGGTCTGAGAAGAATGCTGCTGGCAATTTAATGGGTATTGTGTTAAATCTGTAGACTGCCTTGGGTAGGATGGACATCTTAATAATGTTGATTCTTCCAATCCATGAGCATGGAATATTTTTCCATTTGTTTGTGTCATCTTTGATTTCTTTCAGCAGTGTTTTGTAGTTTTTGTTGTAAAGGTCTTTCACCTTTATGACTGGTTAGGAAGATGCCGAGTATTTCATTCTGTTGTTTTTGTGAATGGGATTGTGCTTCTTATTTGGGCTTCTGTGTGTTTACTGTTGGCATATAGGAATGCAGTTGCCTTATGCACATTTATTTTATACCCTGAGACTCTGCCACAGTCCTTTAACAGTACAAAGAGGTTTTGGACAGATTCTCTTGGATTTTCGAGGTATACAATCATGTCATCTGCTAAAAGGAATAACTTCACTTCCACTTTTCCTATTTGGATAACCCTGATTTCCTTCTCTTGTCTGATTGCTCTAGCTAGGACTTCTAATACTCTGTTGAACAGGAGGGGTGAGAATGGGCATCCTTGTTTTGGTTTTCAGGGGAAATGTTTCCAACTTCTGTCTGTTTAGCAGTATGTTGTTGGTTGTGGGTATCTCGTAGATGGCTCTTCTCGTCGATCTACTATTCTGAGGTATGTTCCATCTATGCCTAGATGCTGGAGGGTTTTTATCAAGAAGGGGTGCTAGGTTTTATCGAAAGCTTTTTCTGCGTCTAATGATATAATCATGTGGTTTTTGTTTTTACATCTGTCGATGTATTTAATTACTTTATGGTCTTGTAGATGTTGAACTAGCCCTGCATCCTGGGGTTAAAGCCTACTTGGTCATGGTGGATGATTTTTGAGATGTGTTGTTGGATCTGGTTTGCTAGAATCTTGGTCAACACATATTATGAGCAATAAAATAAATCTAAGAGGAAAGTAAGACTTCAAGTGTCATATTTGATGTCTTGATAAAGTCACGATATCAGGAAAGTGGTGTATTCTTGTAAACTCCATAGGTTGTCTCAAGGTTCTGGGTAGTCTTATATTCTTACAGATTGATGAAGAGAGAGTATGTAAGAGATTCTGTGATTAAACACAGACACACACACACCAATGCTAAAATTCTAAGAATGCTAAAAGCCTTAAGAAGGACCCAGTGCTAATTAACATAAGGAACATGTACCAGGTGTTGAACACAAAAACCAAGAGACAAAACTCAATTTCAAACTCTTTTTTTTCTTCTCAGTGTGGAAGCCTGGCCAACTTGAGAGGTGTCTGTGACTCAATCTACGTCCATCTTCAACGTCATTGCTGGTGGGTGGTTCAGCCGCTGGCACTTCTGGCGCACCTGAAACTCACCACAACCGGAGTCCCACCCCCCGGCCCCGCCCCCTCCCAGCACCACCGAGAAGAGCCTCCCCCAGCTAGAGCGGCCCGGCCGGAAGTGTGGCCGCCGGCTCCGATCGCTGGGGCCGCCGGGAGGCATCCGCGGCTGCGCTGGACCCGCAACTCCGGAAAAATGGTCACCGCTAGTGGGACGTCATTCTTTAAGGGTGTGTTGCTCGGCAGCATTTCCGGGGTTTGGGGAACTGTGTTCCGCCAGGGTCACATCCCACACGGACGTCCCACTCAAGACCTAGAACACCACCACCTTCGTCCTCCCAGAAAAGAATTTTTTTTTTTTTTTTGAGTTGGAGTCTCACTCCGTTGCCCAGGCTGGAAGGCAGTGACAACACTCCCGGCCATCCCAGCCTCGACCTGCAGGCCTCAGGCGATCCTTCCGCCTCCGCCTTCCAAGTAGCCCGAACTACAGGCGCGCGTTGCTAATTTTTGGTTTATTGTAGAGATGAGGTCTCGCCAAGTTGCCCAGGCGGGTCTCCAACCCCTGGGCTCAGGCAATTCTCTCGCCTCGGCCTCCCAAAGTGCTGGGGATTACAGGAGTGAGCCACCACGCCCGGCCGAAAAGATTTCCTAAACGTCTCAAAACCGACACTCGTGGAGCTCAGCAAAAGTATCCGTGTTTTTTGTAGAACCGGAAGATGAGTGTTCCTGGTCTGTGCCAAAAGAGACTTGGGCCAAACACTGTGACAAAGCAGAGCTCTTCGGTCCTAACAATGATCATCTGTTCAATATAGAAAGAAGTGACAAGTGCGTACAGATGAGGCTGTCTTACAAACAAGTTTTGAAAAATATTCCGACAACTACAACTGGGTCTCTCTTGCACGTCCCACTGCATTGGCTGGCACTGAACATTTAAAGCACCTTTTGTTGACAAGGAACGCATCACCAACTTCCTATCTGGGCCACACCGTCACACCTGGAGACCTCGAATACGTGACCGTGGAAGGAGGAATTCTCATTCTCATTCATATTCTCTCTCTCTCTCTCTCTCTCTCTCTCTCAATAAGTAATTGTCTTAAGTATAGAGTCGATGAAGAGACTTCACAGACTTCTCGGTAACTCCGAGAACTGGAGGTCAAAGTGTGATGTGGAGGCCATCTGTCTGAAACACACCGGAGTTCTTGCAGAGAACGCAGAGGATTCTGAGGGAAGAGATGTGTTTAACACTAAACTGTGCATCTTATCCAAGAAACAATGTCTAATCACCCATGGCAAGTAGTAGAAGGCTGCTGTTCAGATATGGCTGTTACTTTTGATGGACTGACTCCTCATAACATGGAAGTAATGATGTATGGTGTGGACCAGCTCAGAGCATTTGGACATCATTTCAGTGACACGCTGGTTTTCTTGCCTCCAGAGGATTTAGAAAATGACAGAGGGCTAAGGAATAATAGAACTGTGCTGTCCAAGAGCACTAGGAATGTGGCTAGTCCAAAGCAGGATGTGGCTTAAGTGTAAAATACACACTTCATTCAATAATACTATATATTAGAAAACTTATACAAAATGTAAAATATCTCAGTAATTTTTTTTAGACCGACTCCATGTTGAAATGGTATTTTGCATTTAATAAAATATACTATTAAAATTAATTTTGCCTGTTTCTTTTTCATTTTATTAATGTGTCTATTAGAATATATATATATATTTAAGGCTTGTCAACTTTTTTTATTTAGAGTCGAGGTCTCACACTGTCACCCAGGCTGGAGTGCAGTGGCACACTCAAAGCTAACTGCAGCCTAGACCACCTCAGGCTCCCAAGAACCTGGGGCTACAGGCAGGTACCATCACACTCAGCTAATTATTTTTTTGTAGAGATGAGGTCTGCCTATGTTGCCTAGGGTGGTCTCGAACTTCTGGGCTCAAGCAATCCTCTCATCTTGGCCTCCCAAAGTGCTGGGATAATAGGCATGAGCCACCATACCCAGCCTATTAGAATATTTAAAATTACATATGTGGCTCACATTATATTTCTACTGAATAATAAAGGTATAGAATATTTGTTGTCTCCACATGGCAATTAAGCTGCCTGTCTATGTGGCAATGTTCATTAAGGCAGTTTATTGCAGGGATCTAGTTTCTGGAAGAGGTTTCAAATATTTAGGTTTGTAAATTATATTCCCCGGGTGCATTCTCAGGACCTTATATCATCTTTAATTTTTGTGAAAATATTCCATATGTTTAATGAACAAGTATTGTGGCTTATAAGCACTTTATTGAGTTACCATTTAGACTATGGCACTATCTAGGGGCAGCTGGACAAGCATTATGTCTTTTGGATGCCTCTAAAATATTCCTTAAACCAAAAAGCCAAATAGCAGACACATGCCAATACCACATTCTTCCACTACTAGCAATATACTGACAATTGTCACGTCTGCAATGTAACTACATTCTATTTTCAGGGAAATTTTTGCTCTCTGGAGCCTCAGTGTATATTTTGCATATTGTTGGGGTTGCCAGGAGAAACAGAAAAATCCACCAAATTTTGCTAGTGAACAACAACAAAAACGAATAGTTTTTGAACAGGACTATGCAAATACCTTGCCTGATTTCTTCTTCTGAAGTGTTTGGTTTCTAGTGATAACAGGAAAGTCAGAAATCTGTTTGCTTCACTTTTACCAATCTAATATAGGTCTTCCTAAATATTCAATATATTATAAGTTATTGATGAAATGGTAAAGCTTTCTGTCATCTGTGAAACACCATGCACATATGAAGGCTACTGTCATTTTTACCACTGCCATACTTTTTCTTCTGCTCCTGCAGCACTGACTTCCTACTTTGTACTGTCTTCCTAATTACACTGTAAGTTGCTGGAAGGCAGAATTCGTGTGATACCCAGTCTTTATATCCTGGATGACACCATACCTTGCACATACTAAAAGCTTAGTAGCAAGCAGTAACCTTACCAAAAAAATATTGGTTATAAAAAGCATTAAACACACACAGCATTTCATAGGACTTGACATACATGTTACAAATAAACAGGCTAAATTTGTTGCTGGATGTGAAAATTACATGTATATATCTTTGACTACAATGAGTTGACTAAAAGCACAGGTTCAAATGTCACTTTTGCTTTTTTAATAAAAAGGAGGTAATCCTTGAAATATTAGTATAGAGAATTGAAAAGAGCACTGGACTTGGAGATACGAAGATCTAAACTGGAAAACAGTTCCAATATTTAATACCTATGTAATGATGGGTATGTTATTTAACTTCTGAGTCTCCATTCCTTGTCTGTAAAAAAAAAAAAAGAAAATGTTCTTGGAGTCTGAGTCTCTCTCTGTCACCCAGGCTGGATCACCTCAATCAGGTGATCCTTCCGCCTCAGCCTTCCAGGCAGCTGGGACTACAGGGTTGTGCCACCATACCCAGCTAATTTTTTATTTGTTGTGGAGACATGGTCTCGCCAAGTTGCCCAGACTGGTCTTGAACCCACGGGCTCAGGCAATCTACTCTCCTCAGCCTCCCAAAGTGCTGGGATTACAGGCTGAGCCACTGAGCCCAGCCTATCATTCTATTTTTTATTAATGAGATACCAAAAGCTTTTTTTACATTAATTTTGTATGTTTTCTTGTTTTTATCTCTACAATATCCTATAAGACATATTAGCTTCATTAGAATAAATTATATTATCCCCATTTTATGTACAAGAATTTGGCAACCGTTGATCTCTTAAATCGAGTTTGTTCATTTTTTTTTTTTTTTTTGAGTTGGAGTCTCACTCTGTCGCCCAGAGTGATAGCGCACGCCTGTAGTTCTGGCTACTTGGAAGGTTGAGGCAGAAGGCTCGCGTGAGTCCAGCTGGTCAACACTGGGGTGGCCATGCATGTGCCACTGCACTCCAGCCTGGGCGATGGAGTGAGGCTACAACTCAAAAAAAAAAATAATAGAGTGGCAGCAGTTGTATTGTTATAATTTGAATGATAATAAGTCATAAAAATCCAAAAACAGGGGATTGCCTAAATATATAAATAATGGCACTTCCACACAATTAGACTATATAGGCATTACAAATATAAATGGATGGATTAAATAATGTATTTGGGTCTTGCTACAATATAACATAGGAGGAAAGAAGTGGGTCAGGGTACAGGTGAAACAGGGTTGAGCCTGAGTTGATAACCACTAAAGCTGGTGATGTATACATGAAGGTGCTTTATAAAACTCCAGAGGGAGTTTTATGGAGTTGAAGAGAGTAAGAGAATAATGGACAAAAAAGGGAATGTTAGAACTTTTCAGAGTAGCCAATTGCCAATCAAAGGCAATTCTGCTTACTCAAAGAAAGTGGATAGAAAATTAAGTGGAAAAGTCTCAAATACCTTATGAAATTAGAGTGGCTGAAAATGAATGTACATAGAAAAAGGGCTAAAGGCTGAAGTGGCATCTGACTAGATGACAACTGGGATGATGCCACTGCTAATTAGGAGGTCACTGGTGACCTCTGTGAGGCCAGATGCAGTGTGGAGAAGCAAAGGCATAAGAGACTAAGTGAATCAAAGTAACTAGTTAGGAAGAGAAAATTAAAACTAAAGCCAACAGAAAGTTAAAAGTTAATGAATATTAGAGGAGAAATCAATGAAATTAAAAACAAAAAATAGAGAAAAATCAAAACCAAAAGCTGGTTCTTTAAAAATATTAATATAATTGATAACTCTCTAATCAAACTGATAAAGCAAAAAAGATACAAATTATCAATGTCAGTACTGTAAAGGGAGAAATCACAACAAACCGCACAGATACTAATGAAAACAGAACATTATTAACAACTTAATGTCAATTAATTGGACAAAATAGCAAAGCTCTTTTAAGAAGAAATAAGTTAGCTTAACAGACCAATATCTATGAAATAAATCATATTTGTAGTTTAAAAACTTTTCCACAAAGGAACTTCAGGACTAGATGACTTCACTAGTGAAGTCTACCAAAGATTAATGAAAGAAAGAATGAACACAAACTCATCAAAACCTCTTCCAGAACATAAGAGGAGGGAATGCTTCCCAACACATTTTATGGGGCCAATTTTGCCAAAACCAGAAGAAGATTAGGCCAATATCCTTGTGAATATAAATGCAAAAATCTTTAACAAAACATCAGCAAATCCAATTCAAAAATATACAATAAAGGTAATATATTATATATATATTACAATAAAGGTAATATATTATATATATATATTATATATACCCAACTGGGGTTTATTCTAAGAATTCAAGTTTGTTTTGACATTTGAAAAAAAATCAACCAATGAAATTCACCTTTTTAGTCTTTTGACTAAACTATATGATAATTTCAATAGATGAAGAAAAATAATCTGACAAAATTCAACATCCATTCACAATAAAAATATCTTAACAAACTGAGAATATAAGGAACTTCTGAAACCCAATAAAAGACATCTTCAAAAAAACTATAACATCATAATTAGTGGCAAAGACTGAGTGCTTTCCACCACAAAAATGCCCTCTTACCACTTCTATTCAACATTTTACTAGAAGTCCTAGCCAATGCAATAGCCAAGAAAGAAAAATAAAAAGCATATATATTGGAAAGGAAGAAATAAAGCAATATTTATTCACAGATGAACTTCTGATTATCTACAGAAAATCACAAATAATCTACAAAAAAATAATAGAACTAATAAATGAGCCTATTAAGGTCAATACACAAAAGTTGGTTATATTTCCATATAAGAGCAATAAACAATTGAAATTGAAATTTTTTTAAAAAGTACCATTTGCAATAGCATGAACACCACAAAATACTTAGGAATAAATCTCATTAAGTATGTGTGATATTTATATGCTGAAGACCACAATACAATGATAAGGAAAATTAAAGATCTAAATAAATGAAGAGTTAAACTATGGGTTGGAAGACTCACTGTTATTAAGATGTCAATGCTCCCTTTATTGATCTATAGATTCTACCCAGTTCCAGTCAAAATCCTAGCAGGCTTTTTTGCACAAATTAACAAGCAGAATCTAAAATTTATTTAGAAATGCACAGGATCTAGAATAGCCAAAACAACTTAGATGAAAAACAAAATTGGAATATTTACAATACCTCACATTAAGACTTATCATATTAGCCGGGCATGGTAGCACATGCCTGTAGTTCTGGCTACTTGGAAGACTGAGGCAGAAGGATCACCTGAGTCCAGCGGGTTGAGGTTGCGGTGGCCATGAGAGTGCCAATGTACTCCAGCCTGGGCGACGGAGTGAGACTCTGACTCAAAAAAAAAAAAGCTGCCCAAAAGATGGTAGCCCTGGCACCTCATGACTATGTGACTTTGTATTTCAAGCTCCAACACCACCTAACTGAAGTTTCTGTGGCCTCTAAGTCCTGAGAGGGAGGATCTGGCTTCACACAGCCTATGGGAGATTGTATTGGAGTCAGCTGAACACATCTTGTTCCACCAGCCATGGTGCTGCAATATGGTGCCAGTCAGTCTCTCTAAAAAGACTAGGTGGTTGGTGTGTCATGATGGGCAAGATTTGGTTCAGTTGTGTGTGGAAGAATAGTCAAAATAATAGCAACTTAAAATATAAAAATTTCTTGGGCAGGTATGGTAGCTCACACCTATAATCCCAGCAATTTGGGAGGCTAAGGTGAGATGACTGCTTGAGCCCAGGAATTCGAGTCCAGCCTAGGTAACATAGCGATCCTGTTTACACACACACACACACACACACACACACACACACACAAAGACTTATCATATAGCAAAAGTAATCAAGAAAATACAATATTTGTTTTAAAACAGATGTCATAGATTAATGGAAAAAATAGAGCGTTCAAAAATATACTTAGAAATATACAATCAGTTTTTTTTGCATTTTTATTGGTTTACTCTATTTTTACTTTCAGATCATATAGTCATCACATACTACAATCTCTCTAGTTATTCTGGTTGTCTAAACTTTGTTTTCTAAATTTCATAGAAAGATCTCCTGAAAACAATATTTTCTGAGTTTGTTTATTGTTGATAACTGCTTGCTACACCATTTATACTTGATAGCCAGTTCTGCTGACTACAAAATCCTTGGATTACATGTTCTTTCTTGATAGTTTAAGGATGTTATTTCATATTTCAGGCATGAAGCATTGATATCAGTGTAACAATATAATTATATTTTCTTCATGATACAAAGGTCCTGTTTTTGTTTTTGCCTAGATATCCAAAGAATATTTTCTTTTTCTTTAACATCCAATATTTTTACTAAAATATGCCTTGAAGTGAGTCATTCTAGCTTAATGTTCTCAAGCCCATAGATGCACTATTTCAATATGTAGCATTGTGCTTTTAAAACTTTTGCTAAATTTTCTTGAATTATAGTGTTTGCATTTGTTTCATCTCTTTGTTTTGGTTTTCTTCTTCAGGGGCTCCTTTTATCTGTATGTTGTATCGTCTTTGCTTATCTTCAATACTAGTCGTCTTCTCAAATCCTTTTTTTATCTTTCCTCACTTTGATTTTTGAAAAGTTTCTTCCTTTTAACCTTCAATTTTATTAAAGCATTATATGTCGAGTTTATTAGTTCTTGCACAGCCATCACCACTATCTAATTACAGAACATTTCCATCACCCCAAAAAAGAAAGCTTGCACCCATTAGCAGTCCCTCCTCATTGTTTTGCTTTGCATTTCTTTAAGTGTAAGTGAGGTTGAATACTTTTTTACATGTTTGTTGGCTACTAGTATTTTTTTGTATACTCTGTGTTCATATCCTCTGCTTCTATGATGATTACTTTGAATCTGGGTATTTGAACCATTGTCTAGTCTCCCGGTGAAGTTAACAAATTGCTAGAATGCCAGGAACCTAAATTTTCTCCAAGTAGAGGCTTTGGTCAACAAAAGAGAACTGAGTATCCCTGGGAGGTTCAAGTAAGAATCCATGCCTGGAGTTATCTGTCCACTGGTACTTGACCCAATCAGTGGACCATTCACCACTCCTTGATCCTGCAGAGTTCTCATGCTGGAGCAGTCACCATATTCTCCCTTCTCCCACGTTGTGCATGACATCAGGGATGGGCATCAGGAAATTGGCCGGACCCAAATCTACTTGTTGCTCATCTGTTTGTTTTGAGATAGGGTCTCACCATGTTGCATTGCCAGTGCCCAACTCCTAGGCTCAAGGGTTTCTCCCACCTCAGCCTCCTGAGTCACTGGGACTACCGGCATGAACCACCATGCGAGGCTTTAATCAAGAAGCTTTGATCCTGTAATTCTACTTTGACATATTCATTATATTTGGGAAATCTTTCCAGAAAAAAGAATTCCAATTATTAGAAAACATTACCAAAAGAAGAAGAAGAAGAAGAATCAAGAAAATGTTACATACACGAGAAGTTCATTTGCAGTGTTGTTTAAAATAATGAAAAACTTCAAAAAGTCTCTATGTCTAATAATAGGGGAACTGATCAGCAAATCACCAGTATTTGTTTATTGAGCCCATTGTGACTATGAATACAGAGACTAGGTGATGACATGGAAAATGATAATGATAAATTATCTAACATTTAATGAAACCAGTATATTTACATTATCTATTTACATGTATGTATGTATTTTTAAATTACACATTAAAAAGAAAAAAAATAAGAATTCTAGCAGTAGTATTATAAAAGAGCAGGCAGCATAGGTGATTCTTCTCTTCCATTTTTACAAACAAAAAAAAAGAGACAAAATTCACATGCCATAAAGTTCACCATTTAAAAATGTACTATTTAGTGGGTTTTTTTTTTTTTTGCTTTTTTTTTTTTTTTTTTGAGTTGCAGTCTCACTCTGTCACCCAGGCTGAGTGCAGTGGCAAGCTCACGGCCACCCCAGCCTTGACCTGCTGGGTTATGGTGATCCTTCCACCTCAGCCTTCCAAGTAGCTGGAACTACAGGTGAACACTACCACACCCAGCAAATTTTTTATTTATTGTAGAGATGAGATCTTGCCAAGTTGTCTGGGCTGGTCTCGAACCTGCAGTCTCAGGCAATCTACTCACCTTGGCCTCCCAAAGTGCTGACATTACAGGCTGAGCCACTGAGCTCGGTCTTTTTTTTGTTTTAACTACATTCACAGAGTTGTGGAATCATTAGCATGATCTAATTCTATAACATTTTCATCCCCCCAAAAAGAATTTCCATACCCATTAGTGGTCATTCCTCATTGCCCTCTCCCCACAGCCCTCTGCAACTATGAATCTATTTTCAATTTCTATGAATTTTTCTATTCTGACTATCTCATATGAACAGAATCATATAATATGTGACCTTCGATATTTGGCTTCCTTCACTTAGCATAATATTTCCACGGTTCATCCACGTTGTAGCACTGTGTCACTGCTTTATTTCTTTTTTTTTCCTGCATGAATGATATTCCACTATATAGATAGGCCACATTTTGTTTAACCATCCATCAGTTTGAGGAGCTTTGGGGTTTTTCCACTTTCCAGCTATTATAAATAATGGATCTATGTACAAGTTTTGGGTTTTTTTCGCATTCTAGCTATTATAAATAATGGCTCATGTACAAGATTTTGTGGGGACATATATATTCAATCACTTTAAATATTTATTTAGGAGTAGAGCTGCTGGGTCATATGACAACTCTATGTATAACTTTTAGAAGAACTGCTATTTTCCACAGTCGCTGCACCATGTTACATTCCCACCAGCAATGTATGAGAGCGCCAATTTTTCTGTATAGTGCTGTTTATCTCTTTGACTATAGCTATCCTAATGGGTATGAAAAGATGCCTAGGTAATTAAAAGGAGAAAGGATAGTCTTTTGAACAAATGCTACTGGAACAAATAGACATTCACATGAAAACCTTTAACCATTACCTTTACCTTGCATTATATACAAAAACTATCTCCTTCTCCACTGGGGAGAAAATTCTTTGTAACTATAGGTTAGAAAAATACTTCTTATAAAGTATGCTAACAACATGAACCAAAGGCAAAATAAAATTGGTAAAATAGATTTCATAGGAATTTTATTATTTTCTTGTTTTGACTTAATCTTTTGTTTGTTACAAAAGCAACAAATTTATTTGTTGCAAAACAACTATTTATATAAAAAAGGAATGATTTATCCCTGCAGACATAATTGTGTTTTGTAAAACTGACATGGAGTACAAATGGAAGAAACAGAAAACAAGGGAGCAAGAATCTATTTTTCCCCAATAACTTCGAGGGCTATTTCATAAGAATTTTAATTGTCTGTTCTTTAAAAGACACTATTAAGGAAATGAAAAGACAAGCCACAAACTGGAAAAAAACACATCTGATAAAGGACTTGTATCCACAATATATAATTTTTATAACTCAAGAAAACAAACAACCCCATTTTTTTAACTGAGTAAAAAGATTTAGATAGACACGTCACCAAAGAAAAAATATGGATGACATGAAAACATGGTCAATGCCATTAGGGATTGGAGAAACGCAAATTAGAACTATAGTAAAATACTACTATACACCTACTGGCTAAAATTAAAAGCACTAAAAATACCAAGTGCTGGTAAGGATGCAGAAGAAACGCAAAATGATACTATCTCTTTGAAAACTGTTCGGTGTTGTTTTTTTTTTAAATTAAGTTAAACATACACTTGCCATAGACCTAGAACCCTACTCTAGGTGTTTACCTAAGAGGAAAAAAAACATATGTTTTTTAACAAACACTTGCATGTAAATGTTTATAGCAGCTTTATTCATAATTGCTAAAACTGGAATGTCCAGGTGAATGGATAAACCAATGAAAGCATATTCATATGATGGAATACTATGCTACAATGAAAAGGAACAAGCCACAGATACAGATAAATTTAAAAGGATTATGCTAAATGATAGAAGACATTCATAAAAGGCTGCATATCTTCTGTCATACTATAGGACACTCTAAAAAAGGCAAAACTAAAGAAAGCATCAGGGGTTGCCAGGACTCAGTCTGGGAAGGAGACAGACCACCAAAGGGCAGGAGGGAAACTGCTGAGGTGATGGAAATATTATTTATCCTGATTGTGGTAGTGGTTACAGAACTGTATATATTTGCCAAAACTCCTAGAACTAAACACCTAAAACAAGTGTCTTTTACCATACGTGTGCAATTCATCTGACCTCCCTCAACTTTTTTTAAGTACACTGCAACTCAAAATTTCAAAATATAAAAAGAAAACTAAAAATAAGAAAGATAACGAATAAAATCAATGATCAGAAGACCAAGCTAGCCCAACAAGATAAAAATAGTAATACTATGTGAAAGACTAGATGTTTTATGCTTTGGATTGTCAAAGAGGCCAGGGATGGTGGCTCATGCCTGTAATCTCAGCACTTTGGGAGGCTGAGGCAGGAGGATCATGTGAGCTCAGGAGTTCAAGACCAGCCTGGGATACATAGCAAGACCCTATCTCCAATTTACAAAAAAAAAAGGATTGTCAAAAAGATGAAATAAGAATATCTATTTTTTAAAGGACAAGAATTAAAGGAAGAAAAATGGCAGGGAGGTGTTTGGTTTTTGAGTAAGAATCTTACTCTGTCACCCAGGCTCGAGTGCAGTGGCACACTCACGACCACTGCAGCCTCGACCTGCTGGACTCAGGTAATCCTTTCAGCCTTCCAAGTAGCTGGAACTACAAGTGCGTGCCACTATGCCAGGTCAATTTTTTTTTCATTGTAGAGACGAGGTCCAGCCAAGTTTCCCAGAATGGTCTTGAACCACTGGGCTCAGGCAATCCTTTAGCCTCCACCTCTCAAAGTGCTGGGATGACAGGTGTGAGCCACCACACCTGCACACCTGGAGCTAGGAAAGTGTTAAACAAGAACAAGTAGGCAGGAAAATAAACCAATTAAAAGTCTTGGCTGGGCTCGATGGCTCAGCCTGTAATCCCAGCACTTTGGGAGCCTGAGGCCAGTGAATTACCTGAGCCCGTAGATTCGAGACCAGCTCAGGCAACTTGGCAAGACCTTGTCCCTACAATAAAAATTAAAAAAATAGCCAGGCATGGTAGCACCCACCTATAGTTCCAGCTACTTGGAAGGCTGAGGTGGAAGGATTGCTGGAGCCCAGTAGGTCGACACTCGGGTGGCTGTGAGCATGCCACTTCACTCCAGCCTGGGAGACAGAATGAGACTCCATCTAAAAAAAAAAATAAGTAATAATAATAAAAGCCTTAAAAATTAAGAAAATATACATATAGTCACTGAAAGAAGAAAAAACTCAATAGATGGCTCAGTAGTCAGCCTCTGAATGTCCCTCAGTGATCCCCACTCCTGGTAGCCATTCCCTATGTAGTTCCTTCCTTCAAAGGATAGGGCTGGCCTTTGTAACCAATAGAATGTTGTGGAAATGACAAGAGTATGACTTCTGAAGGTAGATCATAAAAGGCACTGGGTCTTCCACCTTGCACTCTCCTAAATGACTTGCTCTGGGGGCAGCCTGCCACCATGTTGTGAGATCTCAAGCAGCCCTACAGAGATAGCCACACGCTTAACTAAGGCTTCTCACCAACAGCCATCACCAACTTGCCAACAACCATTGGAGGGAACCATTTTGAAAGTGAATCTTCCAGCTTCAGTCAAGTCTTCAGATCACCACAGCCCTGGCCAACATTTTGAATACAGCCTCATCAGAGACATGAGCTAAGTCACTCCCAAATGTCTAACCTACAGAAACGCTGCAAGATAATAAATGTTTATAATTGTTTTAAACCACTAATGCAGATGAAATAAATTCTAATCTGAGCCCAGAAGAGAGTGCTCATAACTTGAAAAATAATACAAGAAACTAATGTAAAATATAATACATAAAAGAGTGAAAAATATAAATTACCAGTTAAGAAACATGCAGAGAGGCTTCAAAATAATGGGGAGAGGCAGAAGAAAAGAAGTAAATAACAGGCACAACAATGCCTAAAAATGAAAGTACACTCTCTGTACCATGCAGAATCATTTATTAAGGTCTATGTTTCTTTATTTTTAAAAGTGAAATGAAAACTCAAGATAACAGTATGAAGGAAAATGAAGAAATATTCAATGGGTAGTTGAATAATGTGAAGATCATTGCCTTTGTTCAGGAGACAGAATTACTTTAAGCTTTGTAGGGACAATTTACAGTATGTATGTGTGTGTTATTTTAAGAATTAGACACAATTGTAAACATGGAAGAGAGAGGGCAGAGTATAGTCTCTAGCCTTAAACTTTTAACACATATAGGTAATATAAATTACTATCTGTCCCAACCCTACACCAGTCTGCCCAGTATCTATCAATGCAGCAGACACTGGGAATATATTCAGAGATTATCTTCCCCAGAAGTGGGTCCACTTTCTTGAAGTACGGACAGACCTGCATGATGCACTCCATGTGAAAACTTAAAAATGAAAAGAAATTCAATTTCTCAACAGACAGAAGCAAATTTATGCTAGATAAGCAGAAGGTAATCCAGCAATGCCTATCCCATGTGTCATTTTTCCATGTGGCCTTCCCTATCAAGAGGTGGAGAATATTTCTCCTTCCCTTAACCCTGTCCTGTGATGGATCCTGACTATTAGAAGACTTTGTGTCTTTTGAGACTGGACCTGAAGAGATCCAGGCTTCCATTTGCTGTTTCTTGGAGCCCTGAATCACCGTGCAAAAGCATCTAGTTACCTTGCTGTAGAGATCAAATGGCGTGGCAGTAGGGGTGGTGGTGGACTGGATGGTTTCTAGTTGTTCCATCACTTCCAACAGACGCATCAGGAATTAGAGTGAAATTTGGGTGCACTGGCACGCACCTGCAGTCCCAGCTATTCCTGAGGCTGAGATGGGAGAACTGCTGAAACCAGGAGTTCAAGTTATGCGAATACAATCATCTTGGACATCCCACACCCATCTCTCCCAGAACCCCCAGGGAACTCACCCTCCAGCTGATTTGCCAACTGAATACAGTCACATGAGTGATCCCATTCAGAGTCAAAGAACCAATAGGATCATGAATGAATAAAATTACTGTTGATTTAAAGCCACTAGGTTTTTTGTTTTGTCTTGTTTTGTTGAGTTGGAGTCTCACTCCGTCGCCCAGGCTAGAGTGCAGTGGCACGCTCACAGGCCACCCCAGCATCGACCCGTCAGGCTCCAGCGATCCTTCTGCCTCAGCCTTCCAAGTAGCCAAAACTACAGGCACACGCTACCATGCCCAGTTAATTTTTTTATTTATTGTAGAGATGAGGTCTCGCCAAGTTGCCTGGGTTGGCGGTTTTCTTTTTTAATTGAGAAAAATTATATAGACTTATCTGTACAATATGATGTTTTAAAGCATGTATACATCATGGAATGGCTAAATTATAAATTCATTCAGTTTTGATGTTGCTTTTTATGCAGCAATAGAAGACTAAAGCCCAAGGTTAGCCCTATTGAGTCTGTAAAGATAATCCTCTGACTCTTCCTAAGATTCCACTGAGCAACTGTCTGGCCATCATGCCACTGAAAGCCACTCTTAGCTCTTCTCTTAGCTCTCAGTCGTTGTATGTGATATGGAGAAATCCAGTGTCTCCGCTTCAAATACTATACTCAAAAAAAGCATAGAGCTTTTCTCAACTTTCCATTTCACCAACTATAAGCATATACTCACAAAAAATGTATTGCACAGATTTGTTTTGTTTTGAGGTTAAAAAACTGTCCATTCAAATAATTAAGATAGGCCAGACATATTGGCTCATGCCTATAATCCCAGCACTTTGGGAAGGTGAGGTGAGAGGATTGCCTGAGATGAGCCTAGGCAACATGGTCAGACCTCAATTCTACAATAATTTTTTTTAAAAATTAGCCAGGCGTGATGACATACGCCTGTAGTCCCAGCTACTTGGAAGGCTGAAGTGGAAGGATCGCCCGAGCCCAGCAGGTGGAGGCTGCAGTGGCCATGAGTGTGCCACTGCACTCCAGCCTGGGCAACAGAAGTGAGACTTCAACTCAAAAAAAAGAATCACTAAGATACATTCCTGATTAAAGACATGATGAAATATTAATGGCACATGAAGGGTTAACCTTAGAAGAAAGACTTTTCTGGACAAAGATTCTATATTTTTAATGAAAATGTATCTGATATTATGAATTAAAAGTACTGCTGTTACAAAGCCATGGCGAGCCAAGGAGTTACTGAGGGCCAAATTATTCTCGAAGATGAAGTCTCTCCTTCAATTGTATTTAATCATCCTACCCAAAGTGGGAATCCCTCAAGCCCTATTCCAACTGTCCCCACACTACCTCAGGCTTTCTAAGTAGGTCATTTCGTGGTCATGTTGGAAAAACCACCAGTTCTCTCTCTAGGAAAGCTGAAGTCTAGGACAACTGAAGTCTTTCTGGTTGCCTGACACTTTCTATTCTATGGTTTCTAATGGATTCACACAGCATTCAACATCTTCCAGTATCCACCAAAGCTGCATAAGCACCTACATTTCAAGAGCCCGACTGAAAGTTTAAATTGAAGGTGCTGGTTTTTGTTCTGTAAAATGTCAATTTGCTAAAGATTGTCCACTAAAGAAAAAAATCAATGCTGGCCATCATAATGGTTTCAGAGGTTCCTGTTTTTGGCATTCTGTTCACACTGCTACTGATTTCCTATCCTTCCCCTCACCACCCCTACTCCCATGACACTACCCTATGCAGATTTGTTTTTGTTGTTTGTTTATTACTGCCAACTCCCTAATGTTTCCTTGCAACATTCCAGTTTCAATTTCTAGTGTCACATTATAGAATATTTATGACTGGACTTTAAAAAAAAAGAGTTAAGGCTGGGAGTGGTGGCTTACTCCTATAATCCCAGCACTTTGGGAGGCAGAGGTGAGAGGACCGTCTCAGCCCAGGGATTTGAGACCAGCCTGGGCAACTTGGCGAGACCTCGTCTCCACAATAAATCAAAAAAATTAGCCGGGCATGGTGGTGCGTGATTCTAGTTACTTGTAAGACTGAGGCAGAAGAACGGCCTGATCCCAGGAGGTTGAGGCTGCAGTGGCCATGAGCACTCCTGCCTAGAGAACAGAGAGAGACTCCAACTCAAAAAAAAAAAAGTTAAGAGTTAAGTTAAGGAGTTTAAGTTAAGGAGAGTTAAGAGTTTTAAGTGGTTACACTTAGAACAGAAATTCAATCTATAGCTTCCAAAACCACCAGGGAAGAAAAAAGAACGAGAGTAGAAGGAGATAAAGAAAACTTGATCAACATGACATACAGAAAACAGAATATATTTATTATGATTTTGGACACATTTAAAGAGACTATCTTCCTTGTTGGATAAAGAAAACAACTAGCATTATTATTATTATTATTATCTTTTTTTTTGAGTTGGAGTCTCACTCTGTTGCCCAGGCTGGAGTGCAGTGGCACGTTCCCGGTCACTGCAGGCTCGACCTGCTGGGCTCCGGCGATCCTTTCGCCTCAGCCTTCCAAGTAGTCAGAACTACAGGCATGTGCTACCACACCCATCTACTTTTTAAAATTTATTGTAGAGACGAGGTCTCGCCAAGGTGCCCACACTGGTCTTGAGCCTGTGGGCGCTGGCAATCCACTCGCCTTGGCCTCCCAAAGTGCTGGGTTTACAGGCCGAGTCATCGAGCCCGGCCAGCTATGTACTATTTAAAAGAGAAGAGTTAAAACATGTCACTGATAGGTTGAATTAATACCCAAATATTAATTCAAACCAGTATTAAAAATCAGACAAAAGAAACTTCAATGCTAAATTTTTATTAGCAATAAAGAGGACTGATAATTATAAATGGAGCAATTGATCAAGAAGATACAACAATACTGATTCCTATTGTATTTAATAGCAAAATATGTAAAGCAAAAAGGTTTGATTCTTTTTGATACGTTCTAAAAACGCAAAATAAATTGTTATTTTGTTTAGATAATGATTTTCATGAGGCCATCCCAGGAAGATTCCCTTCAAAAGATTGCACAAGTTCATCTACTTCACAACTTGATTTATTTTTTCTGTTTGTTTTTATGTTTGTCAGAGTTTTATTATATACACAAAAGTGTCAAATTCAAAAAATTCATTAATAAAAGTGTTCTCTTTTAGCCAATTCTTTTAATATTTGCCTTCATGTGCTAATTAACATGCTTCCATTTCTACTGACTTTTTTAGTTTCGTGATTTCCTACTCACTTAAAAAATTTTAGACGCAGGGTCTTGCTCTATTGGCCAGCCTGGAGTGCAGTGGTGAGATCACAGCTCACTTCAACCTCAAACTCCTGGGTTCAGCAGATCCTCCTGCATCAGCCTCCTGAGTAGCTGGGACTGTAGGCACGTGCTACCATGCATGGCTAATTTTTTTAGTTTTTATAGAAACAGAGTCTCACTATGTTGCCTGGGCTGGTCTTGAACACCCGATCTCAAACAATCCTCCCACCTTTGCCTCCCAAAGTGCTAGAATTACTGGCATGAGCCACCACACCTGCCCCTACTCACCTCCTTAATGGAAAATGAGAATTTAGCTCTTTGGTCTCCTTGTCATCTTCACAGACATATTTTCTATCTCCCACTTTCCAAATATGTTTATATATCATCTTTAGCTAAATCACTACTCAGGATTAGTATTATCATGACTATGTATGATACACAAAGCAGAACCATGTAGTACATTTTGGTTACTTTTTTCCTTCCTATCTTTTTTTTCTAGAGTTAAATGTCTTGTTCTTTTATTTAGCTTTTAATGAACAAATCAGTAATTCCATTTCAAATTCCCACCACTGCCTGAATTGCATCTCAAGATGTTCATTCATTCACATCTGGTGTTCTACCAGCTTCATCTTCTTGAAGCTACATCCAGAGCCTCTGACCTACACCAGTTTAGACCACCTCCCCTCTCTGCTGGGCACCGCTGTCTTGTTGAGAAGACCTTCAACTTTCTGTCACATGACTCTCCGATTTCCTGTATCCCATGCCTTCCTAGCTCTTGGCTTACTTCCTCCAAAAGCATATCTTCTGGAGAGTTGTACAGAGGTTACGTGGGACCTTTAATGTCTTAAATATATCTTTATTGTACCTTCAAATAAAATTCATAATTGGCATCTGTACATAATTCTGGGCTTGATACGATTTTCCTTCATAATTTTGAGGACATGATTTCATTATCTTCTATCTTCTAGTATTATTTTTGAGAAGTCTGAAGCAGTCTAATTCCTCATCCTTTATAGGTGATCTGCTTTTTTTCTCTGAAGGTTTGCAGAATCTTTTCTTTGATCTGTGTATTCTAAACCTTCATGATGATGTACCTTGGGGCAGAAACTATATTTATTTGTTTTGGTAGGTGTTTGGTAGATACTTCCAACCTGGAATCTTGTACGCTTTGGTTCCTGGAAGCCATCTTGTGTATTGTTTTGTTGATTTTCTCCTCCCCTCCAGACCTGCTATTATTTGGATTTTGGCCACACTGAGCTGCGTCCCTACATGTTTCATCTTTTCTCTCCTGCTTTCCATTTCCATAACATTTTGCTCTACTTCCCAGAACCTTCCCCTAAGTTTATATTTCAACCCTTCTATTAAGTTTACCATTTCCTCCACCATGCTTTTAATTTTTGTTTTTTAAAAATTATTATAAAGATATGGTGTACAATTCAGGGTTAGGTATACAAACATTGATTATGCAGGTACCCTTGTTGATAAGGTATGCCCCTCTCTCCCCTAGCAGTTTCCCTCAACTGCCAATCCCACCCTCCTCCCCTGACAGTTTCCCACTACTGCCAATCGCTTTCTTAAAGTGTTATAATTGTTCAAGGTTTGCTTATGAGTGAGAACATACGGTTCTATGTTCTTTATTTCTGTGATAGATCACTGATTATGATAAACTCCAAATCCATCCAAGTTGCTGCAAAATTCATATACCTGTCCTTTATGGCTGCATAATATTCCATTGTGTATATGTACCACTTTTTAAAAATCCAGTCCAGCTTCAATGGGCAACATGGTTGGTTCCATGTTTTTGCTATTGTGAACAGAGCTGCAACAAACATACGGTGCAGGTATCTTTTCTGTAGAATGATTTGAGTTCCTCCGGGTATATTCCCAATAGGGGAATTGCTGGGTAATACGGAAGGTCAATTCCCACACTGTCTGACAAAGAGAATGCACTAGTTTGCAAGCCCACCAGCAGTGTAGAAGCATTCCTTTTTCTCCACATCCTCTCCCATTCTTCTAATTTTTAAAGAGCCCTTATTTATTCTCTGAGTATTCCCTGTTTCACAAATATACTACTATTTCTTTTCTTGCTGAGAATATTAAATAATAAAGTTTTGCCATCTTATTTTGCCTCCCTTTCCCGACATAGGCAATGTTGTTTTTTCTGAATATTCTCTATCATTCATGTTAGATGCTTTCTTTGGTGTCTGGTCATCCACGAGATGCTATTTAGGTTTAAAGGTGAGGAACTAAAAAGCTGACTGGAAATTTCAACACATAGATGGGGTTTGTTGACCAGGAACTTTAACACTGGGTGATCTGGCTGGGCTCTCTCTTGGGGAATCACTGATGTCAGCATCACTATCTCACTCCTCCTGGACTCATGAGAATCCCTAGAGACTTCTGATCTCCTCTTGTAGGATAAAACCTGGCTGCCAGCAGTTTGAAAGCCAAGCCAGAGAAGGATGTTGGGAGTGATGGAAAAGCTTACCATGAAATATGCATATAATCACTGAATTCCCTTGTCTAAGTATAGTAGAAGGATGGAAAGCACAGCTCAGAATAAGGCTTGGAGGGTCCTGAGCGCCTCCTGCTAAAGGCCAAATGCCCTGCAGAACCCTGATAAGACCCGAAGTGGAGAGGGGTGATATGTCAGACTGAAAATTGTGGATATTAAAGGAAAATACGTGGCCCCAAGAGTCACCTAATTCCCTGAAACCTTCTCACCTGTCTCCAGGTGCCAATGACCAGCAGCTAAGCAATGACTTCCTGTTAAAAAAAAAAAAAAATGGAAAAGTTGGCCGGGTTCGGTGGCTCAGTCTGTAATCCCAGCACTTTGGGAGGCCGAGGCGAGTGTATTGCCTGAGCCCGTGGGTTCGAGACCCGCCTGGGCAACTTGGCAAGACCTCATCTCTAAGTAAAAAAAAAAAAAAATTAGCCAGTCATGGTAGTGCATGCCTGTAGTTCTAGCTACTTGGAAGGCTGAGGCAGAAGGATTGCTGGAGCCGCAGGTCGACACTGGGGTGGCCGTGAGTGTGCCACTGCACTCCAGCCTGGGTGACAGAGTGAGACTCCAACTCAAAAAAAAAAAGGAAAAATTCTTCTCTTATAAAGCTGAATAAATTGATTCATGCACTATGCAACAACTGTGGCTTTTACAAGCTCATGGTCTAACAGACAATCTCCTACCCTAAAGCAAAGATGGACCACTGACCAGCACTGACCATTTAAATACTGTCAGTCAACTTTGCAGGTGTCCCATTCTTAAATAGAAACAGACCACTGAAGATTGATCAATCATCAGGCATTTGAGAAAAGCTTACAACTGAAAGAAAATAAACATGAAGACAGAAAAATAATCTCAGAGAAAAAGAAATTCAGAAAATAGAAGGGAACTTTTAAAAAACTTGAATTATTGCTTAGCATAGAGTTAGCAGGGCTTGGTGGTGCCTGCCTATAGTCCGAGTTGCTTGGGAGGCTGAGGTGAGAGGATTGCTTGAGCCCAGAAGTTCGAGGTTGTAGTGAGCTATGATTGCATCACTGCTCTCCAACTTGGATGACATGCTTCAAAAAAACAAAAGCTAGGAACTTTCAAACACATTATTTCACAGCTATACCATGAGACAGAAGTTGTTAGCTTTCCCTTAGCCAGAGGTAGAATTCTCTTAGAATCTCAAATTCCAAATTTAGTGTCTCTTGGTTATACATCTCACCCTCTGTTTCTTTCTGTGTTAGGTTCCTGGAAAGCATAGCATTGTTCCTATTATGAATATTAGAATTTTTTTTTTTTGAGTCAGGGTCTCACTCTGTTGCCCAGGTTGGAGTGTAGTAGAGGAGTCACGGCTCACCACAGCCTTGACCTCCAGGGCTCAAGCGATCCTCAGGCCACTGTACTCCAGCCTGGCTGAGACAATAGTAGACAAGGGACAGAAATAAAGGCAAGTGCTTTTCAGCTAAGACTTTTGTGGTTTTACATGTTTGGGACTGAAGTTCATATGGTTCTGTATAACTATACACTGTGTGTATAGCATATAAATTCTCGAGCAGATGAGATTCAACGCAAAGGGCACTGGGAGATCATAATATGAAGACTGAAATCCTAGTAATGTCACAGCTGGGAGCAAAAGCTCATAAGGCATATTCATTCTGAACAGCAAGTTCCTGATCTCTATAATGGACGGGAGGATTTCTAGAGCCCAGGAGTCCAAGACCAGTGAAATAGCAAGACTTCAATTCTACAAAAAAATAAAATTAGCTGGGCTTGATGGTGTGCGCCTGTAGTCCCAGCTACTTGGGAGGCTAAGATGGAAGGATTGCCTGAGCCTAAGGAGGTCAAGGTGAGCTGTGACTCTTCTACTACACTCCAGCCTGGGCAACAGAATGAGACCCTGACTCAAAAAAAAAAATTATAATACTCATAATAGGAAGAATACTACGCTTTCAAGAAACCTAACACAAAAGAAACAGAGGGCAAGAGATATAACCAAGAGACACTAAATTTGGAATTTGAGATTCTAAGAGAATTCTACCTCTGGCTAAGGAAAAGCTAAGTGCTCTCTCTCCTGATGTTGGGTGTATCATTTACTTATGCAACAATGGTGAGGCAGGGTAATGAATACGACATTACAGAAACTCAACAAAGGTCTGTTGAACAAATGAATAAAAAGACAAAATGAATGAATAAATAAAAGTTTTACTTCACAAAAAAATTATTTAAAAGTGAGGATAGCCAAGCATGGTGGCTCAAGCCTGTAATCCCAGCACCTTGGGAGGCCGAGGCAAGAACCCGAGCCCGGGGATTCAAGACCAGCCGGGCATGGTAGCATACGCCTATAGTTCCAACTCCTTGGAGGCTGAGGGGGAAGAATCGCCTGAGCCCAGCAGGTCGAGGCTGTGGTGGCCGTGAGTGTGCCACTGCACTCCAGCCTGGGTGACAGAGTGTGACTCCAACTCAAAATAAATAAATAAATAAAAATAAAAGTGAGGATAAACTTCGAAAGCAGGTAATCATTACATTTCACAATCTACATTACAGATCATGAATACCGAACACCTCATGTGGCATTAATGTAAATATTGGACATATTAAGTAAGTCCAATAAAGCTTAGGATAGAACACTTTAAAACCAGGTTAAACGCAAGGGTGGCATGAAGAGCAATGCTTTGATTCTGAATGATTATTTGTCTTATAATCGTTCAGGTCAAAAATCACTTTGTAAAATACTCAAAAGAGCAATGCAGGAAATAATTCGTGTGAGATTTTGCTTTCACGAGGTAGGTTAATCATGTACACCTTGGGTCAATTCTACAACCAATCCATGTTAAGTCACTGAAAGAAACATGAACTGATCTACTGCCTGTATCAAGCTTTGAAAACAAGTAAGTATTTTACAAGTAGGCCACTTGTACAATAACAAAGGGAAGCAGAAAATTCTAAATCTACTATTCATTTACTACTACAGAAGTGCTCTCTACAGCCAGAGTGAACTTGGCAACAAGTGGTGGAGGGAAATTTGCAAGTGGGCCTGTAATACTCAGTGAGTCCCTTGGTCTCACAAGCACGTATACAGTGGTTAATGTAGGTAAAACATTCCAGGATTTTCACATTCATGATGTGGACAGCAATTTCCAACCAAATAGCTCTCTTCCTGGTTTTTTCCCAGAGACCCCATAAGAAAGTCTACCACCACACTTTTTTTTATTTTGTTATAATAAATAATATCTTTTGGCTGGGCTTAGTGGCTCAGCCTATAATCCCAGCACTTTGGGAGGCCGAGGCTAGTGGAATGCCTGAGTTCGTGGGTTCGAGGCCAGCCTGGGCAACTTGGTGAGACCTCATCTCTGCAATAAATCAAAAATTAGCCAAATGTAGTAGCACGCACCTGTGGTTCTGGCTACTTGGAAGGCTGAGACAGAAGGTCACCAGAGTCCAGCAGGTCGATGCTGGGTTGGCCATGAATAAGTGTGCCACTGTACGAGTGTGCCACTGTACTTCAGCCTGGACGATGGAGTGAGACTCCAACTCAAAAATAAATAAATACTATCTTCAGCCAATAACGATACAAGTGATATTTATTTATTTATTTTATTTTAAAGATATGGAGTACAATTCAGAGTTAGGTATACCAATGTTCATTATGTATGTACCCTTGTTGATGAGGTGTGCCTCCCCCCTTCCCTGTTAGATTCCCACTACTGCCAATCCCAACCCTGCCCTCCCCTGGCAGTATCCCACTACTGCCAATTCTTTTCTTACAGTATTACAATAACTGTTCAAGGTCTGCACAACTGACATTTAAATTAGCCCGTCCAGTCCCATTGTACACATAGAATTTCCAGTAGGCACTGCCAAATACTAAAAAGAGCAACTGAGGCAGCGTATCATGTAAGAAGGGGAATCATGGTGTTGTCCTGGACTGCTGGATGAACACATGTACTATACTGACTCCTTGTTCCTATGAGTCAACTCTAACTTCAAGGGAACCATATTCATGAAAGAAATGCCGGATGGCAGGAAATCCTAGATGGCCATGCTGCATCAGGTAAAGGCAGCATTAGGTTCCGTGGGCCTCGCTGATGTCCACAGGGAAAATTCTTCATATTTTTCTCCCTTTTTTTCACTGAAAATATAACCCATAGGAAATAACATTTCACTTCAACTTAAAAAGAAACATTTTTTTCCCTCCCTGACTCAGAAAACTAACTGGTAATATTGTTAAGTAGGAAAACTACTTAAATCTCAGCTTCCCTGAAGAGTTTATATTTGGCATACTAGGGATATTTCCAACACCATTCCTTAAATTCCTCTAAAGACCTCTCCCACTTACAGTAGCACTTGCCCAAGACTTCAATAAGGCCTTTCTCTTCGCAAGCTTCCATATTCTAAGTTACTTGGAAACTGTGATTGAAAAAAAATAGGTGTAGAAATAGTTTTTCTACGAGATCCCATGTATTCCCTTTCTCTATCTCCAAAAAATTTAGGGTATATATAATTGAAATTCATTTTTAATTACAAAAACTCTCTAGATTGGCTGGGCATGGAGGCTCACACCTGTAATCTCAGCACCTTGAGAGGCCGAGGCGGGAGGATTGCTTAAGTCCAGAAGTTCGAAACCAGCCTGGATAACATAGTGAGACCCTGTCTCCACAAACAATAAATAAGTAAATAAAATAAAAATAAATTAGTCAGGTATGGTGGTGCCCACCCGTAATCCTAGCTACTCAGGCTAGGTGGGAGGCTGAGATGGGAGGATCCCTTGAGCCCATGAGTTGGAGGATGCAGTGAGCTATGATTATATCACCGTACTCCAGCCCAGGTAACAAAGTGAAACCCTGGTTCTATTAATTAATTGATTAATTAAAATAAATAAAACACTTTAGGTCATCTCACACATTTTTGCTTTAAAATTTCAGAAAGATGCCTGCTATCAATATGTAATTACATTTAAGTCATCTTCTAGTTCACTGTACCAGTGTGCCCATTCAGAAAAACACAGGAAAATAATAATGAGTTATTTCTATGTGTCAGGCACTCAATTAATGAGTCTCAATAAATGTGAAAGACCTAAGGTGTAATGTTATTTGTTAACTGCGTGATACTGGGCATATTACCCAATTACTCTCAACCTTAATTAGTTTTTTTCTTTTTCTTTTTTTTTTTTTTTTGAGTTAGAGTCTCACTCTGTCACCCAGGGTGGACTGCAATGGCATGATCATGGCTTGCAGCCTTGACCTGCCTAGACTCAGGCAATCCTTCAGCCCCTTCCAAGTAGCTGGGACTACAAGGTATACCACCACATCCACTAATTTTTTTGATTTATTGTAGAGATGAGGTCTCACCAAGTTGCCCAGGCTCAGGCAATCTTCTTGCCTCCACCTCCCAAAGTACCTCATAGGGTTCCTTTTAGGTTTAAACTAGCAAACAGTCATAGACTTAGGAACAATATTTGGCACCTAGAGTTTGCTGCCCACAGCCAGCACCAATAAAATGAAACTGAGAACCAGAACTGCTTCGGGAAAGAGAAGCTGGCCACAATTCCTGGCAAAGAGCTGAAGAATCAAATTAGCATTGTCTCAAGAATCTTCAGCCTGTGGGCCTCCATCCATTTGGAGGGAGGTTTGGAGAACTATTAGGGAAGAGCCCTGAGGCAGACTGGTCCTAAGACAAAACCAAAGGTTGTGGATGAGACCAGACTAGTCTCTGGAATGCAACATTTGACTCGGGTTGGCACTTAGAAGCAATGCAATAGGGTTTGCTTTGAAAAAATGTAACGTTATGTAAATTGTTATTACTACATACACACACGCTAACACACACAGCTGCCAGTCCTTGGGCAGAGGTGGATTATTGGTTGCATGGCTGAGGAGAAGACAGAGGTGGATTATAGATTGCATGGTTGTATCACAGAAAGCAAGGGAGGTGGTTGTTAGGAAGGCTAGAGCAGGGGATGACTGAGGCTTTCAAGGCAAAATGCCCAGGTTCAAATCTTGGCTCTATCTCCCACTTCTCCATGTGAACTCAGGCAAGTTAAATAATTTTTCTATGCCTAAATTTCTTCCTGTGTAAATACAGATAGCAGTATAGCTGTAAGATTTTAAAAGTTAATATATATAAAATATTGTATATATTTCTATAAACTCTTACAAAGTTTCCTGGCACATAGCAAATATCACTCTCCTCATCTATAAAGTGAGGATAATAAAATTCTGGACTTCATAGAGTGTTATAAGAATTAAATAAAGCATATCTATAAAGCGCTTAACATATAATAAATAAATAAACATTAGGTATTTTTGTTAAAACATGAATGAGTACCAAAAAAGAAATTTAAACCCGAGAAAAAGATTTCATTACGGAATGTAGCAGAAATTATTGTGAAAATCCCTATTTCTACTTTGGTGTTGAATATATTTACTGGGAAACCATGAGTAACTTGGCATACTTATCCAATCTCCACTGTGTAAAACGCATCTGAATAATTCCATCTCTTAGATCTGTCAAAGGATTAAAGTCATAGATACAAAATACAATCCCCACCCCAAAAAAAGGCAGAAAGAAAGAATAAGAAAAGAAACCAAACTTAAAACAGCATTTTTTTTTTAAAGTCAGAGTCTCACTCTATTGCCCAGGCTGGAGTGCAGTGGCACGCTCACGACCACCACAGCCTCAACCTCCTGGGCTCAAGCAAACTTTCTGCCTCAGCCTTCCAAATAGCTGGAAATACAGACACGTGCCACCATGCTCAGCTAATTTTTATTTATTTATTTATTTATTGTAGAGATGAGATCTTGCCAAGTTGCCCGGCTGGTCTCAAACCCCTGGGCTCAATGCAATCCTCTCATCTCTGCCTCCAATGTGCTGGAATTACAGGCGTGAGCCACCATGTCCAGTCAAAAACAGCACTTTTTAAACAATATTCTCCTCAATAATCATTCACTGACAAATAAAACATTAAATTGACTAGCATAAAAATTAATCAGAAAGCTTTTTACAATTTTACTTATGGACAAAAAAACCACTTTTATAATTTTAAAAATGGGCATTCATAAAGAAACTTGTTGCAACAAGTTTTCCAGAGAACAGAACAAATGTTGCCATAAAATTTAGAATTAAAAGGTCAACTAATTGGAACCCAAATAAGCATCACTTTTATATAGGCCATAAGGGAACCAAGAGAGTGCAGAACCAAGAACTTGTTGAGATGGATACTGTGGTCAACAGCGTCAACTACTAAGAGGCTAAGGCCAGAACTGGGAAGAGTCTATAAGGTTTAGCAATGGGGATATTGGTGGATCTTGATAAACTAATCATATGGAGAAGTTGAGGTTGTGAAAAATACCAGATAAATTACACTACAATGTGAGAAATGATTTGTACAGAAAGAAGATCAAAAACAAAAGATGAGTCACTAACTTTGCATTAGGAAAAGCATCCCCAAATCGGAGCTATTCAACTAAGAGTTTTATTTTCAAGCTATAATTTTTTTTTTTTTTATCCTAATACCAATAAATAAAGCACATTGAGGATTATTCCACAAAACTTAATCCTGGGTCATCATTGACTCAAAGTAAGTAGGATAACTTTGGTCTTTCTACCTATAAGATGTTAAAGCACAAAAATGTAAGACAATATATATGAAAGTTTAAACTGAATGATGTTGCACTGGATTTTATTAGAATACTTCTGCTCAAAGAGATTCTTGATTAGCAACAGAGGAAGATTTAAGACCTTTTTTGGAGCTGTGATACATGTGGCTGTCTCCATTCCAAAAGAATTGTGTAGACTTAAGAAACCACCTGTAAATTCTTCTGATCAGTTCTGTACGACCATTAATATCATTGATCAATTCATCAAGACAGCACTATCCAAGAGAAATATGTGAGCCACACGTGCAATTTTACATTTTCTAGAACACACATTAAAAAGGTAAAAAGAAACCAGCAAAATTAATTTTGATATTGTCTAACCCAGTAGCCAAAATGCTATCACTTCAACACATAGCCAATATAAAAATTATTGCTGAGATATTTTACATTCTTTCTTTCATGCTAAATCTTTGAAACCCAGCGTTTATTTTACATTTGCAACACATTTCCATTTGAACTAGCCTCATTTAAAGTGTTCAGTAGTCACATGTGGCTGGTGGCCGCCACATTAGACAGCACAGGTATAGAATCCAAGTTCACTGAAAACAGGAACATGAGCTATCATCTTGTTCACATATGTCACTGTAGTATTGAGTACAGTGTCTAGCACATATTAGTCCCAAAGAACATTGCTGAATAAATGAATGAATGAATCTTTCATACACATATTTGCAAAAATATTCCTGTGATGTAAATGAAATTCTAATTACATGAGTATTAATAAGAAAAGCATTAAATTATATTAAACACAATTATTAATTATTAAGAAAAGCACGTAATTATATTAAGCTCAATTTTAGCCCAGACAATAATTTAGTAATACATACTCAACACAAATTCCTAAATAGATGCATCTTTGAAATACAGTATAAACTCATTTTACCATCAATAGAGAATTTTCTTCTATAATCATTTTAACATGATTTTCCTAAACATTTGGAAAATCATAGGCTGTCACACTCCTCTAATAAAATCAAATAAATTATAGCTTTTTCTTCTGGAATGAATGAACTCTACATTCATCAAACACACACAATTCTCACATAATCCACTAGCATTTGCAAGAAATATTTTTTGTGTTACTATCCGATCCACTCTAACACTGGCAAAAAAATATGCCAAATATAGCTTCAAACATTTGATGAAAATTAAATTATATTCATTATTTTTTAAAAGCTTAACCTTAAAAGTTCTGAGATTGTTTAATATAAATGAAACAGGCCCCAAGTGGTCGACACATTAACAACAAAGATGAGAGAAAAGCTTACCTTCTCTGCTAAGAGCTCTCGTATTTTGCTTGCTTGAACTCTAAATTTCATGAGCTGGGACTCCAGAGTTACACATCGTTCTTTCCAGTCTTCAGGTCCTTCTGGCTCAGAAAGTTCTGCCATATTGATTCTAAAAACAAAGGCATTCAAATGGCACAATACAAATTAGCATTCAGATTCATTCATTAAATCATCCAGTGTATACACTCTAGTCATCATCTAATGATATCCACATACAAGCTTTAAATTCTAAGATAAATTCCAGAACCAGTGATAACTTAAGGAAAAAAACCTAGTGGGAGCCAGGGAGCCAGGGTTGGAGGCTCAACCATGCTACTTAACCTTTCTATGCCTCGGTTTACTCAATCCAGAAAAAGGAACATGCTCACAATAACAAGTCATTCTTCCTCAAGGCTCTGCTGTGAAGAGCAAAAGAAAGATTACTGTTTCTAACAAACTTTGGTCAGTTTAATAGCACATCACAACCACCGAGCACTATTAATATTTTAGCCCTGTACAACGGATAAGATAGTTTAACTCAATCAGTTTATAATTTTACCTCTTTTTTGTTGTTGTTGTTGTTGTTTATTGAGTTGGAATTACACTCTGTCCCTCAGGCTGGTGTGCAGTGGCATGCTCTGGGTCACTGCAGCCTCGACCTACTGGGCTCAGGTGATTCTTCCACTTCAGCCTTCCAAGTAGCTAGACCTATAGGCACACACCATCAAATCTGGCTAGTTTTTTGATTTATTGTAGAGATGGGGTCTCGCCAAGTTGCCCAGGTTGGTCTTGAACCCGTGGGCTCAGACAATCCTCTCACCTGAGCCTCCTAAAGTGCTGGGATTATAGGCATGAGCCACCGCACCCATCTAACTTTTAAATTTACAGGAGTATCACGACTTGATTCAACTGCAACAATTATGGTTTAGATAGGTGTTATGTTCATTCCTTACCAAGACTCTAAATTTGTCCAAGTCCAGGCTAAGACTTTCAAGCCATAAATCCTTTGGTATATTTAACTGGGTAAGTTATGATCCTCACAAGTTTGCATGATTTTTATTTAGTGTAAGAAGAGAGAGCGCATACAAAAGTCAAAATTGGCAACATTAAGTGAACCTGGAATCAAGGTTTTCCATATTAACTTTCCTTTTGGAGGAGATTAATTCCAGGGAGAAGATCTGTAAGGGGGAGGACAAGCAACAAGGGAACCTGGTTTTGAAATTCTTAAGTGTGGCTTGATTTTGGTAATATGATTGCTTCTGGCCCTGAGATTCATGAAAGTAATTTAAAATATTTGTTAATATTTTATCAGGCTATTTTAGTAAGTAGTCTAATAAATTATTTCTGAACTGCCCTTGTTCTGAACTGATAAAATTTACATTAGGAATGGAAAGCTCCAGTTACGGAGAACAAGAGTCAGCTAAACTCTCCCTGGGCTGGGCACGGTGGCTCACGCCTGAAATCCTAGTGCTTTGGGAGACTCAGGCAAGGAGATCACTTGAGCCCAGGAGTTCAAGACCAGCCCGGGCAACATTAGTGAAAACTCGTCTCTACCAAAAAAAAAAAAAAAAAAAAAAAACTAGCTGAATGGGATGGCACACTCTTGTAGTCTCAGCTACTTGGGATACTGAGGCTGGAGGATCACTTGAGCCCAAGAGTTGGAGGGTGCAGTGAGCCGTACTCATGCCACACTGCCTTCCAGTCTAGGAGACAGTGAAACCCTGATCAAAAAAAGAACACCAAAACACAAAAAAACCTCTTCCTGGGATGCTACTGCAGCTGAAGTATACCATTCCACTCTTATATAAAATTTTTATAATAATACAACCAAATCAATTTTGCCAGTATTTAATGTAATGTAACCCCTCCCTAATGCTATATCAACTTTTAAAACTGTGTATGCTAAAAACCCACTAAAAAAATTATTTTCCTAGAATAAATACTGTTTTGTGCTAAAATCTGTTTTCACATTAGTACTGCTATCATCATTCAATAGTTTAGAGAGAAATAAGCAGAATTGTTCTACAAAGGTCACAACTTTGATTAAGCACACCCCAAACATCTCGAAGCCTCCAAATGCCCCTAAATTCTAGCCATGACTTAAGGAAAACATGAATGTAGAGCTGAAGATCATTTTCTTTTCATTTCTTTGTTTCTATGGAATCCTAACTCTATTGTTTTCTGAGTTTTTTTCTCTAAGAATATTAGCTTGTTAATGGTGTTTTTCATTATCCATAACAGCATTGACCAGTAATAATTCACACTGGCATTTACTACCAGTGGCTTAAGAGTAGATAGGGCAGTTTGTCAATCACAAACTTTTTCTCAATGTTGCTGCTACTTCATGTCAGTCCTTGTTAGCTTTAGAGCGAACAGGGAAAGAAAACACAGATGACATATTAAAAAAAGAAAAGCGGTCTGAAATGGACATCCTTAAGTCTTGGGCCATTCACATCATTGCACAGAAATAGAGGGACACTCTATTTCAATCAACAAGAGGAGTCTATTTAAAGTTGGTTAATTTTTGCTCTACGTTTTAAGTTCTACTGTAAAAATCCACAGTTTAAAAAATAAAAGTGAGTACATATTTTCCAACAAATGAAAATCAATGTAATGCACCACATAAATAGAATAGACAGAAACTCTATGATCATTTCGACAGACACAGAAAAACCATTGACAAAATCCAACACCCCTCCACGATAAAACCATTCTAGAAATAGAAGAAAACTTCCTTAACCCGATAAAGGACATCTACAGAAAGTCCACAGCTAAAGTAATACTTCCTGGTAAATGACTAAACGTTTCCCCCTAAAAACAGGAATAAGACAAGGACATCTGCTCTCACCACTTCTATTCAATATTGTACAAGACATTCTAACCAGGGCAAGAAAATAACAAAAAACATCCAGATCAGAAAGGAAGAAGTAAAACTATTGACAGATGTCATGATCATGTATATAAAAAAGTATAAGGAATTCACCAAAAGATTATTAAAACTATTAGGTTTCTCAAGGTTTCATTAAACCAGATAAATATTCAAAACATCGATTGTTTTCTATACACTCACAAGGAAAAAATCCAAAAATGAAGTTAAGAAAATATTTCATTTACAAAAGCATCAAAATAAAAGAAATACATAGGGATAAATTTAACAAAAGAAGTACTTGTACTCTGAAAACTGCAAAACACCACTGAAAGAAATTAAAGAATAGTGAATAAATGGAATAAAGTTTATGTTCATAGGTGGAGGCCTTAATATTGCGCAGATGCCAATACTTGCAAATGGATATACACACTCAATGCAACACCTATCAAAATTCCTACTGTAGTTTTTGCAGACATGAACAAATTAATCCTAGAATTCAGCTGGCAATTCAAGGGACAGACAAGAGTCAAAACAATGTTGAAAAGTTGGAAGACACACATTCGAATTTCTAAACTTACTATAAAGCTACAGTAATCTAGATGGCGTGGTATTTGCATAAAGATATACATATACATCAACAGAATAAAGTCTCACGTTTACAGTCACTTGATTTTTGGCAAGCATGACAAGATCATCCAACGGGGAAAGAATAGTCTTTTTAACAAAAGATTCTGGAACAACTGGATATCCTCATGCAAAACAATGAATTTGGACCCATGCCTCATACCATATACACAAATTAACACAAAATGGATCAAAAATCTATTTGTAAGAGCCAAAGCTCTAAATCTTCATGATCTTGAATTAGGCGATGGTTTCTTGGATATGACACCTAAAGCTCAAGCAAAGAAAAAAATAGATAAATTTGACTTCATATTTTAAAATTTTGTGCTTCAGAAGATACCCTCAAGAAAGTGCAAAGAAAACCCAAAGAATGAGAAAAAATATCTGCCAATCAAGTATCTAGGGGACTTGTGTCTAGAATATATAATGAACTTTTACAACTAAACAACAAAAGACAACCCAATTAAAAAGTGAACTAAGTATCTGAAATAGACATTTCTCCAAAGAAGATATCCAAATGGCCAATAAGCACATGAAAAGAAGGTCAGCATCATTAGCTATAAGGAAAAATGCAAATCAAGTGGCATTCCATTTCATATCAAATAGGGTGTTACAATGAAATGAAAGAGACATATAATAGGTGTGGTGAGGATGTGGAGAAATTGGAACCTGTATGTAAATATAAAGTTCTATATGACCCACAACTCCAACACTAAGTATATACTCAAAGGAAATGAATATACGTCCACACAAAAACTTGTACACAAATGCTCATAGCACCATTATTTTTAATAGCCCAAAAGTGGAAATAACCCATGTCCATCATCAGATGAATGAATAAGCAAAGTACAGGAGGTCCACACAACGAAATATTACTCAACCAGAGAAAGGGAACAAAGTACTAATACATGCAAAAGCAATGACCAAACTTTGAAAACATTATGCTAAGTGAAACATGCCAGACACAAAAGGTTACACATTGTATTTATAAGAAATGTCCAGAATAGGTAAATCCAAAGAGGCAGAAAATAGGTTAGCAGTTGTCAAGAGCTGTGAGGAGAGGGCAGTGGGGGCTGACTACTGAGTATGAGGTGATGAAAATACTCTAGAATTAGATAGCGTTGATGGCTACACAACCTTGTGAATATATCCAAAACCACTAAACTATACAGTTTGAAAGGATAACTCTTATAGTTTGGGACTTGTACCTCAAAAACAGGGTCATATATTTACAAATAAGTAAAGAAAAAGTAGCAGTTTAAAATGGATGTATACTAGGGCCACATTTACAAATTTAATGACTATTATTTGTAGTTATCCCTGGTAAGAATGTCACCATTAACTCAAACAATTGGAAGGTAACCATGAACTTTAAATATGAAAAGTATCATACATATATCTTACCTAGAGCACTCTTACTAAGAAAATGACACAGTAAGTAAATTCAAAGTTAAACATGCCCATTCATTTCTTTAGCTATGCTAATTACATTTTTATAAGAAAGTAGCAAAGCCATAAGAATATTATTAAACTGACATTTTACATCTGCGTTCCCTATTAGTGGGTCATAATTTTTTAAAAATTCAATACTGCAGATTGGTTGGATAATGATCCTCACTACGGCCTAGACACCTGAATCCCTCATCTCATTCCATAATTTGTTAGTTAACAAGTAGAGAGTAACTGCTGAAGTAGGGCATCATCTTGAGTAGTTTAAGAATTCTAGAGCCGGGCTCGGTGGCTCAGCCTGTAATCCCGTGCCTTTGGGAGGCTGAGGTGAGTGGATTGCCTGAGCCCGTGGGTTCGAGACCCGCCTGGGCAGGAAGACCTCATCTCTACAATAAATCAAAAAATCAGCCGGGTGTGGTAGCACGTGCCTGTAATTCCAGCTACTTGGAAGGCTGAGGCGGGAGGATCGCCGGAGCCCAGCGGGTCGAGGCTGTGGTAGCCGGGAGCAGCCACTGCACTCCAGTCTGGGCGATAGGAAGGATCGCCGGAGCCCAGCGGGTCAAGGCTGTGGTAGCCGGGAGCAGCCACTGCACTCCAGTAGAGTGAGACTCCAACTCAAAAAAAAAAAAAAAAAAAAAAAAAAAATTCTAATTTGAGGCCGGGCGCTGTAGCTCAAGCCTGTAATTCCAGCACTTTGGGAGGCCAAGGCCTGAGTCCAGGTGTTTGTGACCAGCCTGGGCAACTTGGTGAGACCTCATCTCTACAATAAATTAAAAAACTAGCCACGTGTGGTAGCACACACCTGTAGTTCCAGCTACTTGGAAGGCTGAGGCAGAAGGATCACCTGAGCCCAGTGGGTAAAGGCTGCGGTGGCCGTGAGCATGCCACTGCACTCCAGCCTGGGCAACCAAGTGAGACTCGTACTCAAAAAAAAAAAAAAAAAAAAAAGAATTCTAATTTTAAGCAATATCCATCACCCTTTTCCAGTACCACGAATGTCAAAGAACTATATCGCTTAGGGAGCTGAAACTGACTGCTAAATAAATATCATATCTAGATCTTGAATTTGAAAGTAATTTATCTTCACTGCAGGGAACACAAAAGTCTTGGTCTTCCAAATACCCCCAATGACTTTCGGAAATATTTACTGATGCAAAATAAACTGTTTACAATAGTGGAGTGAATGCTCTTTTCTCTGAATCCCTGACTTCCTGTTTCTCTTCCAAATCCCAAAAAGGAAAGAAAAAAGAAAGAATTCATCTGCTTGGGCTTACCCCCATGAAGTTCAGGGTTAGCCTCTGATATTCTTTAGTTCTCTCCTATTAAGGAACAGTTTAACGGGGCCAGGTGTGTGTGTGTGTGTGTGTGTGTGTGTGTGTCTGAGTGTGTGAGTGTGAGTGTGTGTGCGTGTGTGTGTCTGAGTGTGTCTGAGTGTGTGAGTGTGTGTGTGTGTGTGTGTGTGTGTGTGTGTGTGTGTGTGTGTGTGTGTGTAGTGTGTGTGTGTGTTTGTGTAGAGAGAGAGAAAGAAAGCCCGAACAGACCAGACTGGGGGAGTAAGCAGGAAACCGACAAGAAAGCAGAGAAGGAATGACAGAGAAAAAAAAAGATATGGAAAGCCAGATAGAGATGCAGAGACAGAGACAAAGCTTCCAAAAGAGACTAACTGACAGCCCCAGAGTGGGAGAGGGAGAGACAGAGATGGGAGTGTGTGTGTGTGAGAGAGAGAGAGAGAGAAAGAGAGAGAGAGAGAAACGGGAGCCAAGACAGGTTGACAGATCGAGAGAGAAATGTAAATGGCGCGCTGCAGAGAGACACCCAGGTCCGTGTTTGGACTCCAATGTGACATATCAACTGTGGGGAAGACGCGGGGGCAGGGCCGTTCTTCAAGCAGAGTGGTAGGCTCTGGGCCTGTGCATTGTGACATTGTGCTCCAAAGTGTGGAAGTGGCCATGGGATCCTGGCCTTGTGTGTCCCTGGGTGAGTGCGATTGTGGATTGTGTGTTGTCTTTGTGTACCTATGTGTGAGGGCTGTTTGAAGGGAGGTATTTGGATTTGTCTTCCTTTTAGTCCCTAAATTTTGAACCCCCCAATGCCATTTTTCCTACCTCGGGACTGAAGAATGGGGAGTCTGTTGGAGAGAAAGAAAGTCAGAAGACAGCTCTAGTTCCAGATGCCCTGCCCAGCCCAGCCCTGTCTCCCCGCCCTAGTCCTGGGCTTGTTTATCTCCAGGAATCTCTGCCTCTTCCTCCTTTCTCAAGGGTCTGTTGTTAGACAAACCCAGAGAAGTTAGACCTCTCATAAAGAGTGTTTGGGATGGGGATTGAAGTTGGCTATGCAAATTAACTAAAATGCAGATTAGGTGCTAGGCCACTTCCTGTAAGCAGTGATTTTGTCTGTCTTTCAAGTGACCAAGAGGGAACACAGGCTTGGATAGATCGTAGTCCAGAGAAAAAGCTATTAGCTGCATCCTTCCCTCGGGCCTGGACCCTCTGGGGAAGATTTCTTGCTCACGGGGACTCTCGGGCCAGAGGTTAGGAAAAGAGGCTCTAGGACTGGTGACAGTGGAATGTTTGGAGACTCAGGGGGTGGACAGCTACAAAGGCCTCTTATAGACTCGGATGAACCAAGACTGTAATGTGTGGGAATATGTTGTGTAAAATGGAGGTGGGCACAGGGCACACCAGGGCATGCTTGTTGGGTGGAAGGCGATTTCCTCATCTCTTATTTCCTGTACTCGTTCCCTGCAACCCCTTCCCCTCACCATAATGATGCTGGGAGAAAGAGGTTGCTGGGTTGCTGAGGCTGGGCCTGTGTTAGGGGTGGGGGGAGGCCCCACATGCCTGAAAGGATTGGGAGGGAAAGGGTTGGCAGTCAGTGGGGGAAGGGCCTCCTCCTTCAACCATAAATACAAATTTTATTCAAGGTCTTTGTCGCCATTCGTCTTCCTCGGGGGGCTGAGGGCCATGTCAGCCCCGTGCATGTCTAATTCCAGATCTGCTCCCCCAGGCTGGATGATGGATGGATCAGAGAGGAGAGAGCAGGCCCTGGCTCACACCAGCCTCCCCTGCCCAATCCTCAGGCCCCACCCACCCCAGATCGTGCCACTCCTCTCTTTCCCCTCGCCATCCCCCCACTCTCTGCCCAGCTCCCGCTCCCACTCCCTCTTTCTACTCACCAAGGCCCCCTTTTTGAGTCCCTCATCTTGGCCCCTTTCAGGTCCCAGTCCTCTTCTGTCTAGAGGTTCCCCTCTCCTCCCATCCCCAGCCCAGGCTGTGAGCTGCGGTGACCAGCAGGGCTGCAGGCGGCAGCAGGTCTGTGTGGTGGGGGGAGCAGGCTTGGCTCACAGGGAGCCGAGGGGCCAGCTCCATGAATTTATTCATGTTCTGTTGCTCTTTCCCCACGCTCTGGAATGAAGCTGCCAGCTCACTAGGTCCTTATTGCTTCCCCTGCAGCTGTCACATTCGGCCAAGGAGGGACCTGGGCAGGGCCAAGGCCAGTCTATGCTCCTGGGGCCAGGAGCCAAGTATCTGGGCTCCAGGGAATACTGGGGCCCAGGCTGGGGTCTGGGACGATTTACCCAGAGCTCCTCCAGCAGCTCAACTGGGAGGCCCTAGGGAGGTGGTGTGGCTGGGAATGGGAAGTAGGTAGAGGAGGATGTGCTGCAGGACACAAAAGGGGCAATGGAGGTGGTGGGCAGAGTGAACAGGGGCAGGGGAGAGGAGAGGAAACTTTAAATGGTCTCCTAGGCTTCTTCATGCAAAAGCACATCATTTAATGAATCCTGCATTAACCTCTACCGTTGACTCTGCACTTGACTCCTCTTCAATCCTAAAATGAATTTTAACTCCATAATCTGACCCTAAATGAAATGGATCGCCACCTGTCCTGGAACCCAGGGGTCTCCCCAGAATTCCCCCCAGGGCTATAGCTAGGTGTGTGTGTCAGAGTTCTGAGGACGAGACTTTAGATTAGCATGTGATTAGCATATGATTTGCATGTGATATGTGCCTTCTACTCTGCGGAAGTTTTCATGTTAAAATTTTATGAAGTCTAGCAGAAAGGTCCTGGCTCCTTGAAAGTTCTATTTTTTTGTTCCTTCTCTCACACTTCTTGTCACCGACCCAGACCCCCTCAAGAGAAGGATGGGGGTGAGAAGATGAGCCACGGAGGGCCCATGAGAGGGAAGACTATAGCAGTGTGATGGGCCTCCTTCATTGCACAAGCCTCGGTTTCCTCACCAGCAAGTGAAGAGAATCCTCCTCTCTGCTGATGTCCCTTTAAGATCTAAGGAAGCACTTTTATTTTCTTGCACTCTCTTTTTCAAGGTCAGTCATAGTATGGTTCTCCCCACCTGCTCCCACACTCTGGCTTTCAGCTCCCACACTGAAGACCACACAGAACTGGAAAGGTTGCCTGGTACCAGACCTCTGTCGTGAAGAGAAGGGAACTTCACCCACCTGAGAGGACAGGGGATAGTATGGAAAGGTTGTATTTTAGGGCTTTGACATGCAAGTTCCCATGGCATCCTTCCAGCACCATGAGAGGTAGATATGCTGTCCCCATTTTACAGATGAGGAAACTGGGTCCCAGAAAGAGGAAATGGCATTTCTAGTAGCACCCTGTAAGGAGCAGTCCTAGAATCAGCTATGATCTCCCGGCTTCCTTCTCAGTGCCCTGGATGTAATAAATGGCATCCCAAGCAGTGGAAGGGTGAGAGAGGCAGGACAGACCTGGGCAGCAAAATATGAAAGGGTCCCAGGGGAGACCTTTGCAAGAAGCCAGCAGGGTAAGGTCCTGGCCTGCCTGTTCCCCAGACCCCACCTTGACACTGTCAAGCTTGACCCCCAACAGGTGCCCAGCTCTTAGCTAACCGGTGGCCAAAGTTAGTTGCAGAGAACTGTTCAGACAGAGAAGAGGGTAGAGAAAAAGCAGGGAAAGGAAAAGGAAGGGGTGAAAGAGAGAGCTGAAGCTGGCTGTCCTCTCCCGCCAATAGGAAGACAGGCAAGAACGTGCACACACTTTGCCCTCTGGCAGAGACCACCGACATGCCTCCGCAGGGGGTGAGAAGACAAGTGCTGGGCCAGACCCAGGGCTCCCATTAATTGACCAGTGGCCCTGGCACTGAAGCTCAGGGCATCCTTCAGTTCAAAGGGCCCACAGGGGTGAAGACAAGCCTTCTCCAGGGATCCCCAGAGAGTGGGTAGAGATTGCTTCCAAGGTGTCTGTCAAGCCGGAGGCACTGCTGACTTACTTCCACAGCCCTCGCCCCCAGGCCAGGTGTGTGCTCCTTGGCCTCCTTCTCCACCTCCCTTTGCGCCTCCTTCGTCCCCATCGCTCACCCGGGGTAGCCTCCAGGTAATGAAATGTGGGGATCGGCTGCACAGACAGCTGTCAGGCCCCTCATTTCTCGGCCGGAACAGTAGATCCGGCTACGGAAGACCGACGGGTGAAAGGAGGGGCTGGGGTGCGGGAGCTGAGCGAGCCCAGAGCCCAGGAGGTAGCGCCAAGCTCCAAGAGTCCAGGGCTTGGCTAAGTGAGGTAGGCCCTAGGATGCTCTCTCTGCGGGGGCCCTCAGCCCTTTCCCCTTCTCTGATGAGCGGGAGACTCAACGCGCCCCACGCGCACCGCGCCTGGAC
>NW_007256014.1:14531-17463 GCF_000164805.1 Carlito syrichta | reverse complement strand
CCCATCTTCTTCCATCCCTTCCCTCTTGCTCCCCCTCCCTCCTGCACTCCCTCCCCGGCGGCCGCGGCCTTTATTAGGGATTCCGCGGCTGTCGGTCCCGCCATCCATCCTGTCCGCCGGCAATTAGGCGGCCAGACAAAGAGCAGCTTCGGATGGATGAGGGTCCCGGCGGATCGGAAATGTGAAGGGTCAGCGCTGCCGCCCGCGGCGCACCCCGCTCCCCCTTCCGCATAATCACTGGCCGCCCGTCACTCAGCCGGCCGCCCGGGGAGCTCCCGGGCCCGGGCCGGGGAGAGGGCGGGGTGCGACTGCGGCCTAGGCGCCCGGGGCAGGGCGAGGGCCGACCTCGGCCGGCCGGGCGCCTCCTGCGGGAGAGCCGAGGACGGCGGCCTGAGCCGCCCGCGGAAGCGAGAGTGGGGGTCGCGGCCCCGGGCGTTCCCTAAAGGGGAGCTGGGGGCAGGGGCAAGAGGGAACCATCAATAGCTGCGGGAGGCCGGAGGCTCGCGGCCCGGGGCGTCCCCTGCTGGGGGACTGGGGCTAAACCTTAAGGTCTCCGGTGGGTCCAAGTGGAACAAGGCCCGGGACGAACCCTCCTAGGGAAACTGAGGGTCTCTGGCCTGGTGCGCCTCCTATCGGAAGAGAATGACACTGCGCTTCTGTTCCCCGCTCTCTTCAGTGAAATCCAACCCCTCCGCGTCCGACCAAGAGAAGCTCCGAGTCCTGCGAATCCCAGTGGAGCCAGAGGAAGTTCAAGGAGTCCAGGTTTTACTGCGGATTCTTCGGCGCAAGCTCCCAGCTGACAAATCAACATCTCAATCTGACAATTAGTGGTCGAGGTGCGGGGAGAGGGGTTCTCGCAGTCCGGGCCGCTTAGCCCCCCGGCGGGAGGCAGAGAGGTGGGCGGTGCTGGCAGTGATGGACGAGTCCGGGGGGGCCCGGGGCCCCGAGCGCGCATTCATTACTCGACTGACAGGCGGGCGGCGGGCCGGGCGGGCTGCGAGTGGACGTGCTGGGAAAGAGGCCAGTGGCGGGGGGGGGGAGTAAGGGAAGCGCTTAACAGTCCCTCCGCTTCGTCTGCTCCCGGTTCTTCGCCTCGACCCTGCACTTGACTTCCTTGAGCTCGGCCTCCCAGTTGTTGGAGCTGGCCCCAGCTGGGAAGCCGGGACAGAGACCTCTAAACCCTCTCTCTCCTTGGGTCAGGCTCTGTATAAGGTCATCTGTCAAGCAAGCGTGTAGAGGGACCTTAGGCGTGTCGATGGACTGAGCGTGTGGATGGACTGACCTTAGGCATGTAGATGGACCTTAAGCGTGTAGATGGACTGAGCGCTTCGGCCTGACCTCTGAGGAACTGTGCGTGATTGTGCACTCAGAGATGCTGTGTATGACAGAGATTGATGGGTGTGGATCCCGCGTGGGGATCAGCGACTGAGTATATCAGTGCCAGGGACGTGTCAGCCTGATTTTGTCAGTGGAGGTGTGAGATTCGCATGTCTGAGGATGAACCACCACCCCTTCCTGCTTATGCACCCCCCCCCCAGTTTGCTGTCAGCTCTGTCTGGAGGAAATGGCAGTGCGCAGTGGTGACAGCTGAGGTGTGCTTCTTGGGGGTGTGGGGGTGTAGTGATAGATGTTAACTGTGAGAGTGCTGGTCAGGACAACTGCTCCCTTCCACCACCTTCACAAACATCATTCCTTTCCCAAGCATTTTGAAAGTAATGGATGTTTTCTCCAAAGTCTGGAGACCTAGATGCTAAGTCCTGGGGAAGAATGTGATTATGACCAGAATTCCCTATAGACCATACGCCTACATGTACACATGGACACACAGTCTCCAATATAAGAAGTGATGTCCCACCCATCTGTCTTCCCCAGGCTGCTGGTGGTCACAGCGAGGAGGGAGGTGTTCAACAAACACCTGTGTGATGCTAAGGTAGAGAGAGGTACACCTTCAGACCTCTGAGAGCCCACCTCTTTGAGGCCCACACTAGGGTCCTCTGGGACCCTGACCTTTTGGATCTCAGGTCCAATTTGTTACTAGTTTACACTTGGGAGGAATGCTAAGTGTAATTCCTCTCCCTAATAACTCTTCACAGGGCTTTGTCTCCACTCTCCTCCCCACTCTCAAAAACACCAAGAAGTTGAGCCTGCCCTCCTCTTGAGTCCTGAATCTCTTGGGTCTACAGAGCAGAGAGCTGGGGGTGTCTCTGGGTCTCTGGCCCTCAGTTTTGTTTAGCGACCTTTTAAGAAACCTTCCCTTGCTGTTCCTTAAGACTAGAGTATCTTTCTGGGCTGCTACTTCTCTGTACTCTTCTTTGTGTCTGCATATTTCCACATTTAAGGATCTTGTCTAACTTTGTCTACATCTTGGGGGGATTCTCTTTGTTCATCTTGGGGCTCCTCCCTCTGAGAATACCCCAGCCCAGCAGTGAGGCCTATGGGGCTTGGGGTGGAGAGAGCCCGGCTTCCCTCCAGCCCCCAGCCAGAGGCGATTGCTAACCCAAGGATGACCACGCCGTGTCAGGGCCTGGGCACGCCCGGGTCACTTCTCATTCCGGGCACAGGCGCCTGGTCGATGCCCCGCTGTCCTCCCCCTCTCCAAATCGCCCTCCTCCTGGGCCCCGCCCCTCCGCCCGCCTGGAAAAGGCAAATTTGACATTTTTAAATCCCGAGCCTTAGAGGGATCGATGCGGCCCGGGGGCCCCGCCCGGGGTCGATATTCCTGATTGGGAAGCGGCCGCTGCGCGGAGCCCGCGTGTAAATCACCCGGTCTGGGGGAGGGGGCGCGGGGAAGCTGCCGCGTCCCAGGCGCGCGGGGCCAGGCGGGGTTGGGGCCCGGGCGGGACCCGAGGGCCCAACGGAATGAGGACAGGCCTTCGAGACCCAGAGAGAAGCCCGCCCCGGGCCTCCTCCTCCCCCGCCAGGCCCTGCCAAC
>NW_007256014.1:1691-14433 GCF_000164805.1 Carlito syrichta | reverse complement strand
AAGCGGCGGGGGAGGCTGGCGCAGCTCTGCACTCAGCGGGCGCGCAACAGATGTTTGCCGGGTTGAGGGACAGCAAGGTGGTCTGCGACGCTGAGCTGCTCAGTGTGGGGGGTCGGAGGTCGCCGGCGGGGTAGGAGGCGGCCCAGACCCGGCGACCGCGGAAACCTCACCCGCTGGTGTGGGCAGGCACTCCAGGGCACTCTGGGAGCCGCTGGGTGGGAAAGACAGCCCCAACCCTCGCCCGGGAGACCCTGGTAGTAAAGAACAAGAGAAAAGGGGGGTGGGCAGGGAAGTTTGGCCCCCACCTACGGCCGCCTCCGCCACCTCTGCCCTCCAATTCTGGTTGGGCTCTGCTGGGGAAACCGAGGCAGCAGAGGCTGAGAAGGACCAAAGGTCAAAGGCGGGGTCGGCGGAGCGACCGGGGCGGCAGCCAGAATCCCGGCGTGGGTCTCTGGATCCTCCGCCCCATCCCAGGTCCGTTTGCGGGTGAATGCGCCACCGCGTCCCCATCAAGGCTCAGACCCTTTCCTCCCGCTTCAACTTGTCAGATCCCCCCACCTCCCACCCTGCGCCAGTTTACAGAACAACAATTTGGGGAAAACAATCCGGGCCGAGTGACGGCCCCGTAATTGTGACAAAGTGAGTGCGGGCGGCCGGAGAGAGCGCCGGGGCGGGAGCGCCGCGGGCGAGGCGGAGGCAGGGGCGCCCCCCGCCCGCCCGCCCGCGCGGCAGCCCCTCGTTCTCATTCTGGTCGCCTCCCACGCCTCTCCCGGGCTTTTCTCCGACTCCTCTCCTCCCGGCCCCTCGCGCCTTCCTTCGCTCGTTCGTCCATCGCTCTCCCCTTTCCTCCCGGTAACGGCTCTTCTCCCGCCTCCTCCCCCGACGCGCTTTCCCTCGCCGGCTTCTCCCCTCTCCTCCGCCCTCCACTCGCTTCTCCATCTTTTCCTCGCGCTCACACTGCCCTTGGGCCCCTGGCTCTCGCTCCCCAGCCCTCGGCCCCGGAGATCGAGCCTGGAGCCCCCTCCTGAGCCCCCACTCTCCGGGAGGCAGGCGCAGCCGCGCGCTCCCGGTTCCCCAGGCCCGGTCCCGGAGGCGGCGGGCCCGTCCCTCCTCCTTCGCGGCTGCAGTCCCCACCCGCTCCCCGTGCGGCGAGCGAGTTTGTTTGTCCAGCGGTGGCCGCCGCCGCCCGCGCTGTTTGCAAAGCTTAGCGCGCCGCCGCGCAGTGCGGGCCCAATTAAGTCTCATTCATTATTCAGCGCCCCAGTCCGCCCCCGACCCCAGCGGGCTGAGGCTCACTCGGGGACCCCTTCCCGGCCCGGCCCCCCAGGGAGCCCCCCCTGAGGGGTCCTCTAGAGAGCTGCATTTTCCTCCCCGGGTCAGGATGGGAACCGAAGGGCGAGGGGTTTGCAGGGAACAGAAGCGCTCTGCCTGCGGCAGCGAGGTGACACGGGTGAGGCCCGCCGGGCCCAACCCGCTCTCAAGTCAAGACCGGGGACCTTAGAGAGGCAAACCTCTCCTTTCCAGAGGAGGACATTGAGGCCCAAGAAGCTGTCCGACTTGGTCAAGGTCATGGAGTGGAACCCGGGACTGGAGCCCAGGGCACTGACATGAGGGTGTCTGGCATCCCAGCTCCATCCAGCGCAGAGGCGGCAGGGAGGCAGATGCTCCCTACCGAAGCTCCCCCTTGGCTCCAATTTCTCCCTCTCGCCGGTGACCGGCGAGACAGAGCAGCCTCGGGGCTCCCGCCGGATCTGGAGGCCCCTCAAGTCTCGGACTCGGATGTAGACGTGGAGCCGCCCAATCGGGAGGCCTGGGGGGAGGGGGGGAGTTGAGGCAAACTGGGCAGGGGATGCCTCTCCCTGCAGCCTGTGATGTCTCTGCCTTAGTGTAAGTGGAACATCCAAGGCAGGCTAGTAGAGCAGCTGAGTGTGCGGAGCCGAGCGGCCGCCGGGGGTGAGGGAGGAGTCCCCTTCGATTTGTGGGGGTGGGAAGGGGCAGAAGAGGGTGTATCCCTGCATTTATAGGCGCCTGTCTGTCTTTAGCACTGCAGATAGGACCGTCTGCTTGCTTCCTCCGGGCAGCCCTTCTTGCAGGGACCACCCTGCGCCGCTGTGCCTCGGCATCCCAAGGTGAGTCGGACCCGCCCGGATCCGCCCTTCGGGAAGCGGCAGCGCCACCTGGCGACCTCGATGCCGCGGCGCAGGAGGCGCACTGGGCCCGGGGTGGGGCGCTGCGCCTGCCCTTTGGAGCTGGAGGCCTCTGGAGAGTCTTCAGCCGAGTTTCCCCGAGAGGGCGGGCGAGAGGAGTCGGGGGGCGGGAAGGTGATTCCCCGGAGGCCGGGGAGGAGCTCGGGGTGGGGCCTGGCCCGGGACGGCCTGACTTCCGTGACACAGCAGGCACAAAGTCCTCTTGGATGGAGGTGGGAGCGGAGTGAGTTGGGGCCATTTTGACTTGGTCAAAGGAAATGACCGGCCCGACACCGTCAGGGAGCCGGGGACACCCAGGTAGGGCCTCTCCACCTGGGACTAGCGGGTACTGACTGGTGGTGGTTTGGACCGCTCCGCGTAGAGGGGAGACTGGCAGGCACGCTTGGCACGTTTGATATTCGGAGGATTTGTCCAGCTACTTTGGAGAGGCATTTCAAGCCCGCCTCCTAAGAAAGTAGTTGAATTGTGGGGTGCCAAGGTCTGGGTCAAAATGTAGTTTTCCAGGATATTTTAGGGAAGGGAATTCGGGATCCCTTTCAAGTTTGACCTGTGGGGGAAATATCATGGCCTGGAGAATTGGGAAGGCTGGAGAGGAGCTAAAGCCAGGGCCAGCATGGTCTGAGAGCGGCGCTAGTCGGAGTTAAGTGGGGGCGAGGCAGGGACTTTCAGAATGTGGGAGCGTTGGAAAGGCGCGATTCAGCCTTCCCCTACACAGCCCGCGCCCCCCGCCCCCCGCAGTCATTCCAGATTTAGTGGTCTGAGGGTAGTCTTCCCCCTAAATTTGGGGTTGCCGTGGTTGTAAAGAACAGGACCGGGGTGCCAGGACAGAGAATATGGGATAGCTAGCATTTCAGGAACTGGAGGCAGATCTGGACTTGACTTTCACTGGAGGAAGAAATGGTTCCTGTGTTGGAGCCTGGGTATAATCTTATGACTGCTGTTTTTCCATCTCTTAGGGACTAAGATTCTCACAGAGGACCCTGGGATTTCTGCATTCTGAGCAATGTCAGGTGCCATGGACTTGTTCTGAGACCCTTGCCCTAGAGGATGGCCAAGGGGCTCCTGGTGACCTATGCCCTCTGGGCTGTAGGGGGCCCTGCTGGGCTCCATCACCTGTACCTGGGAAGGGACAGTCACGCCCTGCTTTGGATGCTTACCCTGGGGGGAGGTGGGCTGGGCTGGCTCTGGGAGTTCTGGAAGCTCCCCAGTTTTGTAGCTCAAGCCAACAGAGCCCAGGGGCAGAGGCAGAGCCCAGGAGGAGGGACACCCCCTCTGAGTCCCATTCGCTTTGCTGCCCAGATAATAGTGGGCATCTATTTTGGCCTTGTAGCTCTGATTAGCCTTTCTTTCATGGCCAACTTCTACACTGTGGCCCTCCCACTTGCAGTTGGCTTAGGCGTCTTGCTGGTGGCTGCTGTTGGCAACCAGACCTCAGACTTTAAGAACACTCTAGGGGTGGCATTTCTTACGTCCCCTATCTTCTATGGCCGCCCCATAGCCATCCTACCCGTCAGCTTGGCTGCCAGCATCACAGCCCAGAAGCATCGCCGCTACAAAGCTTCAGTGGAGTCAGAGACTCTCAGCCTGCGGCTCTACCGGCTGGGCTTGGCTTACCTCGCTTTCACAGGCCCGCTGGCGTACAGCGCCCTCTGCAACACAGCTGCCACCCTCAGCTACGTGGCAGAAACCCTCGGCTCCTTTCTGAGTTGGTTTAACTTCTTCCCCCTTGTCGGCCGCCTCATGGAGTCTGTCCTTCTTCTGCCTTACCGGATCTGGAGGCTGCTGGTGGGGGATCCTGGCTTCAGCAATAGCTATTTCCAGGAGTGGGAGAAGCTCTATGAGTTTGTTCAGAGTTTTCAGGATGAGAAGCGTCAGCTGGCTTACCAGGTGAGGCTTTCTTCCCTCTCATTTCTGTCTGGGATTACTCTGGGGTTAGGCTGAGCCTCGTGGGAGCTGTTGTCCCTCATGTGGCTCTACTGGCCAGGCCCTGAAAGGGTGTTCAGGCTTCTTGGGGCATCTCTGTGCAATGGGCAGAGGTTACAAAGGCTCTAATAGAGAGTGGGGAAAATGCATATGTATATTATTTGCTTTTTTTTTTTTTTTAATTGGAGTCTCACTCTGTTGCCCAGGCTGGAGTGCAGTGGCATTCTCCCAGCCACCGCAGCCTCGACCTGCTGGGCTCAGGTGATCCTTCCGCCTCAGGCTTCCAAGTAGCCAGAACTACAGGTGCGTGCTACCATGCCCAGCTAATTTTTTGACTTATTGTAGAGACGAGGTCTCACCATGTTGCCCAGGCTGATCTTGAACCTGCGGGCTCAGGCAGTCCTCTTGCCTTGGCTTCCCAAAGTGCTGGGATTTTAGGCTTGATTAATACACACCTGGTCAGTATTATTTACTTTTTATTGAGATGCTACATGTATAAGGTGCACTAATTTTATGTATGTGTCACTCAGATCAAGATCTGAAACATTCCCAGCACAGAGAAGGTTCCTTTATGCCCCTTTCCAGTCTATCCAGTACTCAAACCTTCAGAGGTAACCTGTATTGTGACTTTTGTCACCATAGATTAGTTTTGCCCATTCTTTTTTTTTTTTTTTTTTTTTTCTGAGTTGGAGTCTCACTCTGTCATCCAGACTGGAGTGCAGTGGCACGCTCACAGTCACCACAACCTCGACCTGCTGGGCTCAGGCGATCCTTCCGCCTCAGTCTTCCAAGTAGCTGGAACTATAGGCGTGCACCACCACACCCAGCTGATTTTTGATTTATTGTAGAGACAAGGTCTCACTATGTTGCCCAGGCTGGTCTCAAACCCATGAGCTCAGGCAATCCTCTTGCCTCCACCTCCCAAAGTGCTGGGATTATAGCCGTGAGCCGCCATGTCCGGCCAGTTTTGCCCATTCTTGAGCTTTAGATAAATGGAATCATCCATCATGTGTTTTTTTGCATCTAGTGTCTTTCATTCACCAATATATTTATGAAATTTATTTATACTGTTGCATGTAGTTATAAATTATTTGTTTTCACTGTTGTATAGCATCTCATTGTATGATTATACCACAATTTATTTACTCATGCTTTCATTAATGAACATTTGGGTTGTTTAGCACTTTGGAAGGCCGAGATGAGAGGATTGCCTGAGCCTACGGGTTTGAGACCAGCCTGGGCAACTTGACAGCTCATCTCTACAATGTCAAGAAAGTTAGCTGGGTGTGATGGTGGATGCCTGTGGTTCCAGCTACTTGGAAGGCTAAGTTGGAAGGATCATCTGAGCCCAGCAGGTTGAAGCTTGGTGGCCATGAGCATGCCACTGCCCTCCAGCCTGGGCGACAGAGTGACTCCAACTCAAAAAACCCAAATGGACTTTTGGGTTGTTTCCAGTTTGAGGCTACTATAAATAAATTTTTGTACTTTCTTTGGTGGACACATATACATTTGTTTCTCTTGTGGGAGGAGATCTTGTCAGGAGTGTGAAGTTCTAGGTTGGAAAATAAGCAGTTGTAATTAAAGACAAATTCTCTCTCTTGCCATGAGATTAAGAGCTTGTCCACATTTCAAAAGGCTGGAATTCTAACCTGGGGTGCTGGGCCTTTGCCATGGACAGATAGAAGCCAATTCCAGAGATACCATAGCCTGATTTAACAAAGGTGCAGGGAGACGCCCAGGTGCCCAGACAACTTGTGAGATTCTAATTTGTCAGTTTCTGTTTCCCTAAGGTTTTAGGCCTCTCGGAAGGGGCAACACGTGAAGAAATACATCGGAGTTATCAAGAGCTAGTAAAGGTCTGGCACCCAGACCACAACCTGCACCAGACAGAGGAGGCACAGAGGCACTTCCTGGAGATCCAGGCGGCATATGATGTCCTGAGTCAACCCAAGAAGCCCAGGGGATCTTGAAGGTGAGAAGAAATTTCCACCTGAAGATGGATTTTTCCTAGCAGAGCTGGACAACTTGTCCTGTCTAGCTTTGTCCACGAGGGGCATCCCAGCAGCATTACAGAAACTGCTTACAGTGGAGATGAGAAAACCTTAAAGGAGTGAGAAATATTGTGGTAGAAGAATGTATTTACATTCTGACTTCCTGAATTCTTGGCTATTGTATTCCTGATTATTTTTCTTAAAACCAGAGAGTAAAAGGCATATTATAAAACCAATAAAATATTTTTAGCATACGTATTATACAACTACTATATATCCATTTTAAAGTGAAAAAATATATCTTGTAGAGAAACCACCTTATCCCACCCCTGGTACATTGATGTGTGATGGTGGAAGGTTATTTAATGTTTTTTTTGTTTTGTTTCTGTTTGTTTGTTTTTTAATGTGTAAAGCATTGAGTTAGGAGATTGAAGAAAACATGTGAAGTCTCTAATATTTCACAAGTTATCCTGCGAAAAAGAAGGATTTGATCTATTCAGTAGATTACCAAGAGGTAAGACTGGGATTATAATCCCAGCACTTTGGGAGGTGAAAGCTAGAGGATTGCCTGAGCCCAGGAATTGAAGATCAGCTTGAGCAACTTCGTCTCTACAATAAATAAAAAATTAGCCAGGTGTGGTGGCATGCGTCTGTGGTTCCAGCTACTTGGAAGGTTGAGGTGGAAGGATCACCTGAGCATAGCAGGTCAAGGCTGTAATGGCCTTGAGCATGACACTACACTCCAGCCTGAGTGACTGAGACTCTGACTCAAAAAAAGAAAAATTCAAATTTCAGAAAAATATTTTAATTTCATTTATGGGAGCATTTTCTAGCAGCTACACTTTTCCCAAGAAGGAACAAGCTGCTGTGGAGTGGGGAGGCGGGGGTTAGGGTAAGTCCTCCATTAGAGACTCCTCTGCTTAGAGTAGTATTTTTGGAGAGCCCCTGAACTTGACATAGGTGATTGGACTGGGTGAATTCTCAGGTCTTCCCAGTACTTGAGGTCTGATTCTGAGCTACACACCCAACTCCCTAGGAGCATACAGTCTGATGGGTAATAACACAGTTATGCAGATATCAGAGTTCTTACTCAGAGTTTTGAACTAGTGTCATAAGAGCTGCAAGTGATATATTGGGATACTGGAAGAGGGACAGATAACATTGTTTTGTGGGGACTCATGGAAAGATTCATGATTTTACATGTCATGTGTCCCTGTGGGGACTTTGGGGAAAACCTAGGGAACCAGAACCTTGAGTACTTCAAGGAGACCTCATTTAATTCTTACGTAACTATCTCATTTAATTCTATGAAACTAGAGTGAAAGAAAGAGCCCAGGATGTCTAAGTTTGCAGAGGAAGACTGGAGATCAGAAATATGTTAAAATCAGGTACCTGGAAGATAGCTTTCTTGTTCTTTGTGTGCATGCATGTGTGTGTGTGCACATTCTTTATACTTCCTCTTTTCTGTACAATAACTCTGAGTAGTATATATGTATTTCTTTGCTTTTCTTTTTTAGAGAGATGCGGTCTCACTATATTGCCCAGGCTGATCTCAAACTCCTGGGTTCAAGTGATTCTCCTGCCTCAGCCTGCCAAAGTGCTGGGATTACAGGCGTGAGCCACCACGCCCAGCTTTTATTTCTTAAAGTGGAATTATGTTGGCTACTATACTCTAAGATTAAAAAAGTGGTCTGAAGCAGGGCTCGGTGGCTCAGCCTGTAATCCCGCGCTTTGGGAGACTGAGGTGAGTGGATTGCCTGAGCCCGCAGGTTTGAGACCTGCCTGGGCAACTTGGCGAGACCTCATCTCTACAATAAATAAAAAATTAGCCAGGCGTGATAGCGCGCACCTGTAGTTCCAGCTACTTGGAAAGCTGAGGCGTAAGGATCGCCAGAGCCCAGCAGGTCGAGGTTGCGGTGGCCGGGAGCATGCCACTGCACTCCAGTCTGGGCGACAGAGTGAGACTCCAATTCAAAAACATAAATAAATAAATAAATAATTTAAAAAGTGGTCTGATCAACTGAGAGGAATGAAATTTGCAAAGATTTTCTTTTTGCTTTCATATATACAAAACCTTTTTAAAATTTTGCCAATGAATCAATAGCATGATTTCAAGACCAAATTAACTTTCACACCTTTTAAAAGTTGCCAAGAATGGATATACATTTTCTTTGAAAAACACTTACAGTTTGTCAAATTATCACATGAAATTTTAATGGAGCATTTTCATAGGCTACTAATTAGTAATTCATTAACATGATATGTAGCACTACATTTGTAAAAATGTAAGTATATTAAAAATAGTCTATGAGAACAAAGAGATCAAGGAGTGATTAGGGCTTTACTTGATCTGGAGAATTACTTTACCATTCTCAAATTTTGTTATGGGTTTTTGTTACAAAATATGGCTACATTTTCATTCATTCAAGTGGGAACTGTTGATGAACAGTTCCTGTTTTTCCAACATGAGCAAGGCTACAATAAATGTCTTTGAATATATGTACTGATGCTTTTTGTTTTTTTTGAAGCTTGATCCCAATAAGTGATAAGTAGGGTCAAACAGAATGCATGTTTTACATTTTGATTGATGTTGTGTCAGGTTACTTCTGGAAAAGGTTGTAACAATTTACCCTTCCCCCAGCATGTAAGAAAGTGGCCTTTTCTTTGTAACTGGCATGTAATGTTATCACTCTTCTAAATTTTTGTCAAGATGATGGTGAGAAATAGTATCTAATTGCTTTAATTTGCATTTCCCTGACTCCTAGTGAAGTTCGTCTTTTCAAATGTTTATTGGGCATTTTGCCTTATCCTTTTCAATGTGTTGCCTAATAGGATTTTCTACTTATTTTTAAAAATTGTGCTCCTATTTGTCTTTATAAAATCTATTTGAGGCCAGGTGCGCCTATAATGTCTGCACTTTGGGAGACTGAGATTAGAGAATTGTCTGAGGCCATGCATTCAAGACCAGCCTGGCCAAGTTGTTGAGACCTCATCTCTACAATAAATTAAAAAAAAAAAAATTAACTGGGCGTGGTGATGCGTGCCTGTAGTTCCAGTTACTTGGAAGGCTGAGGTGGAAGGATCACCTGAACCCAGCAGGTCGAGTCTGCGGTGGCCATGAGCATGCCACTGTACTTCAGCCTGGGTGACAGAGAAAGACTGACTCAAAAAAAAAAAAAAAAAAAAGACCTATTGTGGTGGAATCCTTGCTTGTTAGAAACTTTAACCTTTTGTAGTATGTGTTGTAGATATTTTCCCCTAGTGTATGACTTGGGTTTTGACTTTTAGCACAGATTTTAGAGTCAGAGAGACTAACAGTAGGATTTGAATCTGGTTTTATGATTTTTCTAGGGGTTCAATTATGTAATTTTTTAGCCTCTTTGAGCCTTCGTTTCCAGTCGGGCTCGGTGGCTCAGCCTGTAATCCTGCGCTTTGGGAGGCTGAGGTAGGTGAGTGAATTGCCTGAGCCCGCGGGTTTGAGATCTGCCTGGGCAACTTGGCGAGACCTCATCTCCATAATAAATCAAAAATTAGCCAGGCATGGTGGTGCGTGCCTGTAGTTCCAGTTACTTGGAAGGCTGAGGTGGAAGGATCGCCAGAGCCCAGGAGTTTGAGGCTGCGGTGGCCGGGAGCGGCCACTGCACTCCAGTCTGGGCAACAGAGACTCCAACTCAAAAAAAAAAAAAAAATAGAGCCTTAGTTTCCTATATAATTGAGATAGTAGTATCTACTTTAAAAGGGCTGCTGTGTAGCCAGGAGTGGTGGCTCACACCTGCAATCTCAGCATCTTGGGAGTTGGAGGTGAGAGGATTGCCTGAGTCCAGAGGTTCGAGACCAGCCTGGGCAACATGGTGAGACCTCAACTCCACAATAAATCAAAAATTAGCTGGGCATAGTGGCACACTCCTGTAGCTCCAGCTACTTGGAAGGCTGAAGTGGAAGGGTCGCCTGAGCCCAGCAGGCCGAGGCTGCAGTGGCTGTGAGCAGCGTGCCACTGCACTCTAGCCTGAGAAAGATTCTGACTCAAAAAAAAAAAAGATTGCTGTGATAAAGAAGATAGCATATGTAGAATAAACAAATGTAACTAGTAGTCCATTTCCCCCTTTTATCCTATATAGAGAAATAGGACTTGAGTGTCTAGTGAATTGGCTGTAGAATGAAGACTCTGAGGCTGAATTTTTCTTGAGTCATGTATTAGTGTATTTTGTATTTTATTTTTATATTTTATTTATTTATTTATTTATTATTATCATTTTTTTTTTTTGAGTTGGAGTCTCACTCTGTCACCCAGACTGGAGTGCAGTGGCTGCTCCCGGCCACCGCAGCCTGGACCTGCTGGGCTCCGGCGATCCTTCCGTCTCAGCCTTCCAAGCAGCTGGAACTATAGGTGCATGCTACCACGCCCGGCTAATTTTTTGATTTTATTGTAGAGATGAGGTCTCACCAAGTTGCCCAGGCGCGTCTCGAACCTGCGGGCTCAGGCAATCCACTCACCTCAGCATTCCAAAGGCGTGGGATTACAGGCTGAGCCACCGAGCCCGGCTTATTTTTATATTTTAGATTGGAAAACATGGTTTATTTAGAAAGTAGATTAGAGAGAGAGAGAAGGGGATCCATCTCCCCCAGATTGGGGAGAGGGCCAGAGCTTACAGAGAGGCATGGCTGTATTTTGTATTTTAAACAATTTCCTCTTCCATCATACTAAGTGAACTATCACAGAAACAAAAAACTGAATACCCATGTTCTCACTCATAAGCAGGCCCTGATCACTGGTCACGTGAGCACAAAGGTAGGAACAACAGACGCTGGACACTGCTAAAGGAGGGAGGGATCAGGGGACACAGTCACACACTGGGTACCAGGTCCACTATCGGAGGAGAAAGGGCTCACTAGAAGCCCAAATGTCATGGTTGCCCAATTTACTTATGTAGTAAAACCTCCTATGTACCCTACAACTCAAAATAAAATAAGTACATACTTATAAAACAATTTTATCTTGTTTTCATGCAAATTACTGTATGAATGGTTACAGAGAATGATCAGAAAGAAGTAAATAAGAATGATGGGCAGTGTTATGATGGTAGGGTTGTAAGTGTTCTCTCCCTACACTTTCCTATTCTAGCCTGTCTGTCTGTCTGTTTCCTCTCTCTCCCTCCCTCCTTCTCTCTCTCTCTCTCTCTCTCTCTCTACCTTCTTTCCCTCTCTCTCTCTCCCCTCTCTCCCTCCCTTCACCCCTCCTTTTATAAGTGAAAAAAGTATATTCCAGCCTTTCTTAGCTACTTATAGGGGACCAGGGAAGTGACTTGGGTTTGGCCATTTGGGAGCTATAATTTTAAAATAGGCAGAGATGTTCTGGGCTAGTTGTGATAGTAAAAGACATTAAAATGAGACAACTTCAAGAGTAAGATGAATTTCATGGGGAGGAAATGGGGGATTTCCTGTAAGGTAATCCTTTTTCACCTGCAGATTCTCCTTGGTGACCCTTTTAACCCATAGATTCTCCTTGCAGACTTCTCAGTACATCTTTTGGAAGATTCATTTCAATTAGGGAGGCAATACCCTGACAGCTGGTCTCAGTCCTAGAAAAATGAGTATTGCCAGGCACGGTGGCTCACCCCTATAATCCCAGAACTCTGGGAGGCCGAGGTGAGAGGATTGCCTGAGTCCATGGGTTTGAGACAAGCCTGGGCAACTTGGCGAAACCTCATCTCTACAATAAATCAAAAAAGTAGTCGGATGTGGTGGCGCTCACCTGTAGTTCCAACTACTTGGAAGGCTGAGGCGGAATGATTGCCTGAGCCCAGTAGGTCGAGGCTGCAGTGGCCATGAGCATGCCACTGCACTCCAACCTGGGTGACAGAGTGAGACTACAACTAAGAAAAAAAAGAAAAAACCAAAAAACAGCAGGGTATCTGTAACATATGCAGTACTACTACATGGATGGTCTGTTGCCCAACTTTTACCCATTGGTCACTTTAGTGTGAGGTGGTGGTAAGTTTTACACAGGAGGAAGTTTTTGCCTGGGGTACTGAAGTGAGAAACAGGTTAAAGAATGTTTACCTTCTAGTAGAAAAGACTGATTAAATCATGCTTAGATTTCCTCTTTCTTCTTGTTCTGTGAGAAGATATTGAAATTGAGTCCTGGTTGGGAGCAGTGGCTCATGCCTGTAATCCCAGCACTTTGGGAGACTGAGGCGAGAGGATTGCCTGAGCCCAGGGGTTTAAGATCATTCTGGACAACTTGACCAGACCTCGTTCCTACAGTAAATCAAAAGAAAAATTAGCTGGCTGTGTTGGCACGCACCTGTAGTTCCACCTACTTGGAAGGCTGAGGTGGAAGGATTGCCCGAGTCCAACAAGTCGAGGCTGTGGTGGCCATGTGCATGCCACTGCACTCCAGCCTGAGTGACACAGTGAGACTCCAACTCAAAAAAATAAAAATAAAAATAAATAAAGGAAATTGAGTCCTTATCAGGACTAGACAATCCACCCAACCTGAGAGAGTGTCTGTTCCTATATGTAATAACCAGTGGCTTAGCCCAGGCAGTTTTTTTTTTTTTGTTCTTTTTTTGAGTTGGAGTCTCACTCTGTTGCCCAGACTGGAGTGCAGTGGCTGCTCCT
>NW_007256014.1:0-890 GCF_000164805.1 Carlito syrichta | reverse complement strand
GTGGCCGGGAGCGGCCACTGCACTCCAGTCTGGGTGACAGAGTAAGACTCCAACTAAAAACAAAACAAAACAAAATAAATACATAAATATAAAAACAAAAAATAAAACATAGTCAAAAAAGAAAGAAATTTAATAAAATAGTTAAAAGCTTCTAAGACATTAGCAAGTGAATCTTCCTTATTCTTTTTTTTTTGACTTGGAGCCTCACTCCATCACCCAGGCTGGAGTGCTGTGGCACACTCACAGCCATCCCAGTGTCAACCTGCTGGGCTCCGGTGATCCTTCCGCCTCAGCCTTTCAAGTAGCTGGAACTACAGGCACGTGCTACCACGCCGGGCTAATTTTTGATTTATGGTAGAGATGAGGTCTTGCCTAGGCTGGTCTCAAACCTTTGGGCTCGGGCAATCCACTCACCTCAGTCTCCCAAAGTGCTGGGATTACAGGCTGAGCCACCAGGCCAGGCCTATTCTTATTTTTTATTTTTTTGAGTTGGTGTCTCACTCTGTCACCCAGGCTGGAGTGCAGTGGCATGCTCACGGTCACTGCAGCCTCAACCTGCAGGCTCAGGTGATCCTTCTGCCTCAGCCTTCCGAGTAGCTGGAACCACAGGCATATGCTACCATGCCCAGCTGAATTTTTTGATTTATTGTAGAGATGATGTCTCTCCATACTGCTCAGGCTGGTCTCAAACCCCTGAGCTCAGGTATTCCTCCCACCTCCACCTCCCAAAGTACTGGGATTACAGGCATGCGCCACCACACCTGGCACTTTATTCTTAACCTTATTTGATTTAATTTCACATTCTCTCACTTGCACAATAAAAAATTCATAGACTAGCCGGGCTCGGTGGCTCAGCCTGTAATCCCATGCCTTTGGGAGGCTGAGGTGAG
>NW_007256013.1:10232-12481 GCF_000164805.1 Carlito syrichta | reverse complement strand
GATAAGGAGATTGGCCTGTGGATAGTTAGGAAGGGCTTCCTGGTATTGGAGCTGGGTGGGAATTTGAAGCAGGGTTTTGGAAAAGAGAGGCATTGAGGTGATCTGGCAAATGCACAGGATCAGAAGATTGGTGTTCTAGCCTCTGACTCGGTTTCCTCTCGTGCCATATGAGGATAACGTCTGTCTTGATTATCTCACAAAGTTGTGGGGATCAAGTGTGTGAAATGTGTGGCAAGCTTCAATGCCTGAAACATGTGGTGTACATTACTGTTTTTGGTAGCACACTGCCTCCAGGTGGTGCTCAGAATCGTATTGTTTACAAAGAGGGATAACTTACCTTTTTCATTTCCTATTTGGATGCCTCTTATTTCCTTTTTCTGTCTGATTGCTCCGGATAGGACTTCCAGAACTATATTGAACAGGAGGGGTGAGAGTGGGCATTCTTGTCTCATTCTAGTTCTTAGGGGGAATGCTCTCAGCGTCTGCTGATTAAGTGTGATGTGGGTGGCTTTTGCCCCCTCCCTACCTTGGGGAGGCGAATCGCTCTATCTACTCTCTCCTCTCTCTAATTTACTTCCTAATGAAACTATATTTCCCAACCTAAAAAAAAAAGTATCATGTTGGCTGCAGGTTTGTTACAGACGTCTATTATTGTTTTCAGAAATGTTCCCTCAATGCTTAAGTGTTGGAGGGTTTTTATCAAAACGGGATGCTGGATTTCATAGAATGCTTTTTCTGTGTCTAATTAGATAATGACGTGGTTTTTGTTTTCATACCTGTTAACATGCCAGATTACATGAATGTTGAATCAGCCCTGCACCCTGGGAATGAAGCCCACCTGGTCATGGTGAATGATCCCTGAGATGTGTGGTTGGACATGATTTGCTAGAATCTTGGTGAGAATTTTTGTGTCTATGTTCATCAGGGGAATTGGCCTGTAATTCTCTTTCCTTGTTGGTCCTTTGCCAGTTTTGGGTATCAGGTTGATATTAGCTTCCAGATTCCTGGAATTAAATTTTAGTCTCCTGGAATGATACACCTGTTGGAAACATTAAAGTGATGCTGACCAGGGAAGTTAGGTTTTTGTTTTTGTTTTCCTAGAAGCAGATGACATTCTAGATATGGACAGTTTTCCCAAGTTCACTTATCAAGACTTCTCTGCCATTATTCATTATGAAAGCCATGTCTGCCCCCATTTCTGTTATCCTAGTCCCATCCCTTTCCTTAAAGGAAAATCCATGGGCCCATAATATGTAGATGGCTTTATTTAGCAAAGGCTTATGCACTAGCAAGAAACCAGAACAATTTAGGACTTGTGGGTGAATGTCTGCAAATCAGAAAACAGCTTCACTAATGTCAATGCCTCTCTGTGTACCCGGTGAGAGTAACCCTTAAACCTCAAAGAAAGAGTGGAAAGCTCTCCTTGATATCCTAGACATTATTGCTACTCACTTTCCTATACTCACTGGAAAAGATGTCCTAACCTTTCCAAATATTAAGCTGATCTATCCAAGTGATGTCCATTGATGGTATATTGTGCCTCCAGGAACCTCAAACTGAAGACTTAGGGACTATCTGTGCGAATAGGTGTAATTGCTTGTAGGATGTCACTGTATTAAATCCATAGGCTGTCTTTCCACTAAATTGAGGCTATGCACCCTTACGTCATGCATCATACATCAGGGACCACAAAAAAGTCAGTTTCCCACTGGACCTTTTTTTCAGAAGCTATACCAATTTATGGGCACATGGATTTAGCTGCCCCACTTTTCTAGCCTCCAAGAGCCGATATTAGGGCTGCAGAGAATTTGTTTACTCTGTTCTGCTTCCTTGCTGGTTCAGAACTTGCTATTCGACATTAATCGCTCCTGCCTTTTGAATAGCTTTGCCTGAAAGTTCCCATGATACCACCTGTAATCGGTCAAGAGTAAATAACTGAAATTAGCACCAACCTCAAACTAGAAGAACATAACTTAGTTTCCATAAGGAAGTGTTCCAGCAATGTTCCTGTGGGCTCACTCTTGGTGGTAGTGGGGTGCTAGTTGAATGGAAATTCCTACTAATCTGTAAATGGGGAAAATCTGGAATCTGCAGCCAATCAGACCTCCATGTCAAGGACACTCCCCAAAAGGTGGATTAAAATGTGCATATTTAACAAAAACACTCAAGGTGACATCTCACAGCCTTAGACTTCCTCTTTGCCCATGGTTGGGGATTGTGTATGGTGCTGAACAACACTAAATATTGCA
>NW_007256013.1:9825-10212 GCF_000164805.1 Carlito syrichta | reverse complement strand
ATTTGTATTATTATTACTGGTATTACCAGGCAAACTGCAAAAATGGATAACTTTCAGCCAAGCAGGCCATTTTACAGCAAACTATGGTCATTGTGCTCTGAACAGAGACTTTGATCAATTGGACTTGAATACTGTTGTACTATCTTTAGTGCCTAAACTTTGAATTGTTTGATTTTGATCAATTTGGTTTCCGTAAAATATGTGGCAAGCTTCAATACCTCAAAAAATGTGGAATGTGTTACTGTTTTTGTTAAGGAGTGTACTTGTTTCTTAGTATTATCCTCTTGCTAGTCATCATTATAATCTCCCTGATGTGTTGTATCCCCGCAAGAATCTTAACTTCTCAACTGGGTTTGGTGGCTCAGCCTGTAATTCCAGCACTTTGGG
>NW_007256013.1:739-9391 GCF_000164805.1 Carlito syrichta | reverse complement strand
CTGGTTCAGGGTGCTGTTCACTTCATGACTTGTTTCTTTGCTCCAATAAACTCTGCTAATTTTTTTTGTATTTTATTTTAAAGATGTGTAGTACAATTCAGGATGAGGTATACAAATGGTCATCGTATAGGTAAAGTTTGGGCCTCCCTTTGGTCCCCACTTTGCCTGGTTTGAGATCAGGTACCCTTACTGATGTTGTGTCCCCTCGCCTCACTCGCCCTGGCAGGACGCTGCTACTGCCAATCCCTTTCTTATAGTATTATGGTAAATGTTCAGGGTCTGCTTATGAGTGAAAACACATGATACTCTGTTCTTTGTTTCTGTGATAGATCACTGAGTATGATAAACTCTAAATGCATTCAGGTTGCTGCAAAGTTCATATGTTTGTATTTCTTTATGGTCGCATAATATTCCACTGTGTGTATGTACCACATCTTAAAAATCCAGTCCAGTTACAGTGGGCAGCATGGTTGGTTCCATGTTTTTGCTATTGTGAATAATGCTGCAATAAACATGTGTGTGCAGGTATCTTTTTTGTAGAATGATTTGAGTTCCCTGGGGTATATTCCCAGCAGGGGGTTTGCTGGGTCATATGGAAGGTCAATTTCTAGTTCTTTTAGAAATTACCACACTGTTTTCCATAGAGGCTGAACTAGTTGGCATTCCCACCTGCAGTGTAGAAGATTCCCTTTTCCCTGCATTCTCGCCATGATCTGTTGCTTATTTTATTAACGATGGCCATTCTTCCTGGAGTTAGGTGGTATCTCGATGTGGTTTAGATTTGCATTTCTCTGATGATTAATGAGGCTGAGCACTTTTTCATGTCTGTTGGTTACCCATATGTTTTCTTTTGAGAGGTGTCTATTTGTATTTTTTGCCCACTTTTTAATGGGGTTGTTTGTTTTTTTCCTTTTGGCAAATTTTAGTTCCTTGTAGATCCTGGTTGTTAGGCCTTTGTCAGATATACAGTTGCCAAATATTTTTTTTCCCATTCTGTTGACTGTCTCTCCGCTCTCTCGATGGTTTCTTTTGCTTTACAGAAGCTTTTCAGTTTGATGAGGCCCCACTTGTTTATCTTATCTCTTATGGCATGGACAGCTGTGCGGATAGGTGTAATTGGCCACCTACTCCACCTACTCCAATTTGTGTAAGGGTATCTTCTGCGATTTCTAACTTTCTTATAGTTTGAGTTTTTACATTTAGGTCTTTGATCCATTTTGAGTTGATTTTTGTTTATGGTGATAGGTTGGAGTCCTGTTTCAATCTTCTGCATGTGGTCAGCCAGTTTTCCCAGCACCATTTACTGAACAGGTTCTCCCCACCTCAATGGTTGTTAACTCTGCAAAATTTAATTTGTCCAATGTTTGTCTTTTAACAATTGTGAAATGATCACCACAATCAAGTTCATCAACATGCCCGTTACCTCTACATAGTTACTATTTTGTACGCACATGTTTCCATGTGTCTGCAAGTAGTGAGAAAATTTGAGATCTTCTTAGCATATTATAAGTATACAATACAGTACTGTTAACTGTTTTCACCATGCTATACATTAGTTCTCCACAACACTTTTATTTTGCAAAATTGAAACTGTGTACCCTTTAACCTACATTACCCCATTTGCACCTTCCCCCAGCTCTTGGCAACCACTGTTCTACTCTGCTCCCATGATATTTACTATCTGATAGTCCACTTGTTAGTGAGATCATGTAGTTCCCATTATGGGCTTATTTTGAGGCCTTGAGAAAATCACCATCTCTCTGTGCTCTGGTATTCTGAGCTAGTCTTGCTATGAAAGATTCTTTCTAGGTAACACATGGCAAAACATTCCAGAATTTAATGGTCCTCTTCCAAGAAGAAAGCAGTGAAAGTTGTAATAGCCAAAAAAGTGTTTCATTTAACTGGCTTTTGGAAAAAATGTCAAGATAATCCTAACTTCTGAACATTATACATCCTGGCTTCTATTGTTGGAAAACAACAAACACACACACCAAAACCAAAATTTTAAAAAAAAAGTTTCTTGTCTTATAGTCTGCAAGAATGTTGGCACTTGCAAATTTTGAGATACAGATAAACTAAACAGAGCTGTTCAAGTTTTTAAGGGCGGCTTGGAATATGAAGAATGCAAAGTTAGATAGCATACCATGACACATATAACTATTCTTCTTTTTACTTCCATCCTTACAGCTTTCCTCCTATCCATTATTTGGACAATTTTATACCTAATTTAATCACCTAACCTTTTATTTGTGGATGGAAGTCACAGGAGACTTCATTTCTGGAGATGGACATGTGGGGAGCATGAGCCTCTAAGGCAGAGTCCTCACATCAAGATCCCCCCCATTCCTTGTTGGATACAGTGAAGCCCAGGGCCTGGCTGTCCAGTGGCCCCAGTCCTGGGCCTGGTTGCTGCTGCTGGTGTGCCACGTCTCAGGATTCTACCCAAAGCCCGTGTGGGTGATGTGGATGCAGGGTGAGCAGGAGCAGTCAGGCACTCAGCAAGGGGACATCCTGCCCAATGCCGACGAGACATGGTATCGCCAAGCAACCCTGGATGTGGAGGCTGGTGAGGCACCTGGCTTGGCCTGTCGGGTGAAGCACAGCAGTCTAGAGGGCCAGGACATCATCCTCTACTGGGGTGAGGAAGATCTGGGACCCAGGCTGGAAATGGCATGAGGTGGGGTGCATAGAGGAAGGCACCAGGGAAAGATGGGGCTTGACGCACCCAGGGTTGAGAAGTTTGAGATGAGGCTTCCAAACAGGAGGAATAGACAAAGTGGGATCCTGATATCAGAAGGAAGGAAACAAAGACCTGAAACTCAAAAAGGATTGTGATGACGTGTTCCCTATAGAAGAAGAAACGAGGCTGAAAACCCCAGAGATCCAGAATTATGCAGCAAATAAAGAATTCTGGAGGGTTCATTCCTTAGCAGAGAGGGTGAAGGGGAATCAGGAAAAACACGATAACAAAAATAGCTGTGGTTTATTGAGTGCTTCCTCAACAGTGTGAGAGCTGATGACTCTGCCCAGAGCACCTCATCATCACAACTCTCTGTGAATCAAGTGCTTCTTTCTTTCTTTTTTTAATTTCTATTTTTTGAGTTGGAGTCTCAGGCTAGAGTGCAGTAGCATGCTCATGGCCACCCCAGTGTCGACCCGCCAGGCTCTGGCTATCCTTCCGTCTCAGCCTTCCAAGTAGCCAGAACTATAGACTTGCGCTACTGCACCTGGCTAATTTTTAATTTTTAATTACTGTAGAGATGAGGTCTCGCTAAGTTGCCCAGGGTGGTCTCGAACCCGCAGGCTCAGGCTATCCACCCGCCTCAGCCTCCCAAAGTGCTGGGATTACAGGCTGAGCCACCGAGCCCAGCAAGTATTTCTATTTTATCCTCATTTGATGGATGAGGAAGTTGAGGCCGAGATAGGTTAACTTTCTGGAGTCACAAGGAACGTGGAAGAGCTGGATCTAGACTCAGGTCTGCCTAGCCACAGAGTTGCTGTCCTTCCCCTCCTCTGCCATGCTACACTAGTAAATACTGAAGTAGGTATGCCCAGGCCCCGAGGAACGATGGGAAATCTAAACTTATGAGTATAAATAGGTGGTTTAAGTGGAGAAGGAGTTAAGAGGCAGATGGCACCCTTACGTGTGCTTAGATCAGGGGTCTTGAAATAGGTAGAGATCAGCCCATGTTTCCCCACAACAGGTGAGAGCCATGCCTTGGTGAACCTGATTGTCTTGGCAATACTGGCATGCCTGGTGTCCCTCCTTGCACTCATCATAGGTCTAACCTGGTTTAAGAGGCGCTGGTAAGTCCTCCCTTCCTCGACCTCTCTTTCCTCCATTTGTGTCTCTCCTTTTCTTTAGTGGTCTCCCTCTCTCTCTCTATTCTCTTGCAGTTCCTAAACAGACATCCTGTGACTCCGCTCACCACATCTACCTCTCTGGAACTTAGGGCCTCAAGTTCTCAGGACTCTGTCCTGGTTTGCTCGGAATTGAGGATGGAAAGAGAGCTATCTGGAAGAAGTAGCAAGTCATTATCAGGCAATTCTCTTCACACCCCTTCAATGTATATGTGAAATCAATTAAGTTCCTTTTCATTATACTACAAGTTTATAAACCCAAATGGTTCTGTAAAGATGGGAGTGCAAACTCAGGTGTCTGCTGGGCACTAGCAGGTGGGAACTGGGGTGTCAGGTCTTGTGACAGAATCTGCAGTGAACTTGAAAGCACACGTCCTATCCAAAGGAAGCAGCTGCAGCTGCTTGCTGTCAAGGGTGAAACCAGGCTCTGGCTTTGCTTTAACCAACATTTTTCAAGAAAACTGGAAATCTGCCTGATTTTAAAACATTGAAACTAGTTTTTACAAAATACCACGTGGGAATCCCAAATACACACCTTCTGGCCTATGGCAACTCAGAAGCTACTGGTTTGTGTCTCCTTTATAAAAAGTTTGCCCTGGATGACATTGGCAGTTTTAGGACACAGCTTTTTACTAGTCAAGAAAGACACCTCTTTAAAAGAAAGTTACGTTTTAAGACACAGAGGTGTCAAGCTTATACTTGGTGGAACTTTAATAAATGAAGAGAAATCATGGTGTATTTACATTATGTTGAAAAAAGTGACTGAGAGGGGTATTTCTCCCAAATGGTCGGCCAGTTTTTTCTGGAAGTTGGAAGACAACAGTCATGGAGGTATCCCCATTTTCCATTCACATCAGCAGCAACAACAACAGTCTCTCCTACTTACGTCTATCAAAAGAGACAGTGTATGAGAAGGGCTGAGCCCTGCTGGGCAGGCATGAGCTGTAAGTGAGGATGGGTTCTACTCTTGCCTTACAGAGGACAGAGCAGGAATCTTCTAGGGAAACAGCAGCCCTTCCTGATGCCAAAGAAGTAAGAAGGCCAAGTTAAAATCATCTGTTTGCCATACTGGGAAGAAATCTGTTGGGAGTCAGGACCCCTGAACATTTAATGAGAATTAACTGTTGGAAATTCTTTGCTTGAGAAAATTAACTTTTGGCATTCTGTATGCTGGGCTTGCAGGTCTGAACCTAGACATGGTGGAAGATCCTGCTAACTTCTAAGTCAGTAGTTCCGGAATTGTAGTCACCTGAGCAGCAGCTGCTTTAGCTCCTGTGAGCTAATTAGAAATGCAAATTATGAGAAATCCAAGGAGTTGGCCCAGTAATCAAGCCCCTGGGGATTCTGATGCTCAACTAAAGTTAGAGAACCACTGTTTTTAGACGTATAATGTTATGCAACAAAATGCTGATTGAAAAGGAGTTTGGCCTGTGGATAGTCAGGGGCCCTTCCTGGTGGTGGGGCTGGGGGGGAATTTGAAGGAGGGTTTTGAAAAAGACAGGTATGAGGTGATCCAGCAAGTGCACAGGATCAGAAGACTGGTGTTCTAGCCTCTGACTCGGTTTCCTCTCATGACATATGAGGATAACGTCTATCTTGATTATCTCACAAAGTTGTGGGGATCAAGTGTGTGAAATGTGTGCCAAGCTTCAATGCCTGAAAACATGTGGAGTGTGTTACTGTTTTGGGTAGCACACTGCCCTCAGGTGGTGCTCTTCAGCTTAGTGTCTTCAATCAGTGTCAGGTGTATGTGCCAGTCCCACTGGTGTTTGCATTCTGAGGACATGTGGGTTAAATCCCTACTGATGTCCCTTTGGAAATGTTTCTGCATCAATTTATAGTAGCTCTGATCCATCTTTCAGCAACTTTAATTTATTTTGGAAATAAAGGCTCATCTCTCCAGGAAATTGTCTTCTTTCTCAAATACCTGGTTCCAAACATCTCAGAAAACCCTGAGAATTCATTTTAGAACATGTTATTGCCACTCAGCTCCATATTCATCCTTCCTAATAGGCTCAGTGATAATGAACAGAGTTTCTCGAATATTCCTCCTTTGTGCTCCTTTTTGAGCACAATGTTAAGCTTTTTCAGTTAAAGGCCCTGGGGTGGGGAATGCAACAGAAGGAAGGGGCCCTCCTGGGGCATCCAGCAGAGGACGTGTGAGGGTGTTCTGTGTGGTGCTGCCCCAGCCATGTGCCCTGAACTCGTGGACACTTTGGTCTTGCTGCCTCAGCCTGGCAGCAACCTTCTCACGGCCCTCTTGACATGAAAATCAGTGCCCGAAGCCTCCCTGCCCCTCCCACTGCCCCTTCCCCTCTGCTGACCCTCATGCCACCTGCTGCCTGGAAGCTTCCACTGAGCAGTATTTCCTCTGCAGGCCCCTTCCTAGGGTCAAGAGGATTGCTTCTGGCTTGTCCAGTGACTGAGACCACTTTGGGCATGGACAAATCTGTGAGATTCTCTACTACCCAGAGGACTGAACTATACTTTCTTCAGTGGGTTTTGCACCCCAGCCTTGGGGAGGGGTGACCCTTCCAAGTTGTTCTTCTTTGGACATTTCTTTCAGCCCTAGGGTTCTGTGTAGCATTTTCTTATATCTTATAGTTATTTTCTTACTATGTTTAATAATTCCGCTACATTTCATCTGTTTAACTCACTGTGGAGTTTCTATTTCCTGAGAGGACTCAGATGTATACACATGCCTAGTTCACTATCCACAGGAATCTGAGAACTTTCCAGGGATATTACTTGAATTTGCTTTTGCTCCTAAATCCACAGCACAAAGTTGATCCACTTTGCTGTGTGATGTCACTCTTCCTCCAAGAGTTTAGATTTGATGCTTTTTTTCCAAAACCATCATCAGAAGTTGTTACCTGCCCTATTCTTAGTGCATCTGCTCCTTCCAGGGCCTCTGCTGCTTAGGGTAACCTTCTAATTGAGAGGAGTGCTCTTTTTCTTTTTTGAGTTGGAGTCTCAGTCTGTCACCCAGACTGGAGTGCATTGGTACAATCCCAGCCACCACAGCCTTGACCTGCTGGGCTCCGGTGATCCTTCCGCCTCAGCCTTCCAAGTAGCTGGAACTACAGGCACGTGCTAATTTTTGATTTATTGTAGAGACAAGGTCTAGCCAAGTTGCCCGGGTGGGTCTTGAACACATGGGCTCAGGCAATCCACTCTCCTCAGTCTCCCAAAGTGCTGGAATTACAGGCTAAGCCACCGAGTCTGGCCTGAGAGGGGTGCTCTTAATAATTAAGCCAGGACAGGCGTCCACTGGGACTGGCCTGGACAAACGTTTGCTGATGTATTCTCTTCTATTTGTGTTGTGCAGCTGGTCAACCTGGTACTTCCTCCTTGGCCTGGGTCCTTTTCTCTGGCCACACTTGTCTTTTCACTTCCCCCCAGATTCTTGTGTCCCATGGCTCTTCCTTTGTCTTTTGTGATCATGATCATCCCTCACCTTCAGCTTGGTTCCTGGCCTGAAATACGTTCATAGGAAAGATGTCACCTTCCTTAACCTTTAGCTGTCTCTGGCTGGTCTTGGCAAGACTTGTCATCATTGTCATCTCCCCCACCTTCCTCCTCCCCTCCTCTTCCCCCCCTCCTTCCCCTCCTCCTCCTCCTCTTCCATTCTTTCCTTCTTCTTCCCTCCTCTCCTCCTTCATTTTCTTTTTTTTCCTGTTTTGTGTCAAGGTCTCACTCTGACACCCAGGCTGGAGCACTGCAGCACAATCATGGCTCACCATCGCCTCAACCTCCTGTGTTCAGGCAATCCTTCCAGCTCAGCCTGCCAAGTAGCTGGAGCTACAGGTGCATACCTCCACACCCAGCTAATTTTTTCTGGGTTTTTTTGTAGAGATGAGGTGTGGATATGCTGCCCGGGTTGGTCTTGAACTCTTGGGTTCAAGTAATCCTCCTGCCATGCCCGGCCCTATTCTTTTAAAAATGATTTTACTGAGTCATCCCTGTAGAGATTCTCCCACATTTTTGATCCCTTGATTGACACTCTGAGGATAACCATCTTTCATATTTTCTTGTGGTGATTACAATTATTCAGTAACAACTTCCTCATCTTTCCTCCTCCCTGGTTCTGAGAGTGATTTTCTACTCGTCTCCATGTTCAGAAGAGTGTTTTCCTGGCACAGCCTTGGGACTCATGCCCAATGTCTCACTGTCCACAGTCTCTTTACTTTTTGCGTTATAACGTTCATTGAGGAGCCCAGGACATTTAAGAAAAACAGACACATTTGCTAGACGTTGTTTCCCTTTGAGGTACAGTTCTGTTTCCCCCTTCACTGAAAATCCTCCTCCACACACTGCTGGTTGTTGCTTCCTTGCCATGCACCCTCCACTACATCTGACTTTTGCAACCCCGATTCTCTCCAAAATGAATTGTTCTTTGTCACGGCCTGCACGGCTGCCTTGAGGGTCCTGAGAGAGAGTGGTGAGAGATTAAGAAAGACATAGACTCAAAGACATAAGGAAAAGCTGGGGCCAGGTGGGACACTTTCCTCTGATGGAGGAGAAGTGACCCTGAACTAGCTCAGCATGTTTATTTCATAATTAAGCACAAAGAGAGTTGGAAGGGATTCAAGGTCTGTAAGGGAGCCATAGTGGAATGTGTCGCTACCTAAAGGCGAGTTGTTCGCAGCTATCTTGTTGTGGCTAAGGCTTTATTTATGCTATGTGCACCTGGATGTGTGGGCCTCTGAGACACCGTTTCGTGTAGCAGGCTGCATCCCTCACAGCCTGCCTTTGGCTAGGATGCAGAGCTTCCAAGCGAGACCTTGCCTA
>NW_007256013.1:0-589 GCF_000164805.1 Carlito syrichta | reverse complement strand
TGCTGGGCTCCAGTGATCCTTCCACCTCAGCCTTCCAAGTAGCCGGAATTACAAGCATGCGCTACCACGCCCAGCTGATTGTTTTTGATTTATTGTAGAGATGAGGTCTCGCTGCCCAGGCGGGTCTCGAACCCCCGGGCTCAGGCAATCCACTCACCTCAGCCTCCCGTCACTATGTAATCTTAACTAAAACTCTAACTCAAGAATGGGGAAGAAACACAGGTGTTTGATAAAAGGTTCCCCATTATTTACAAAGAATTTTTGAATGGAAACAATGGCATTCGTAAATATTCACAATGTTTAGGCTCCACAGTTGTCATGGTGATTAAGTGCATGAACAAGGGCCATATACTTCACGCTCTTCAGCAAGTGTTGTAGGAACCACTGCACTCCCTCCCTCACACCGCCACTATCTGCTGTAAGCATGCCATCGAAATTAACCAGGCAGTTTTCACGACAATCCTGAGGGAGGACTGTGATCAGCTCCATTTATTTATTTAATTTTTTTTCATTAAAAAAAATTTTTTTTTTAGTTGGAGTCTCACTCCGTCGCCCAGACTGGAGTGCAGTGGCTGCTCCCCGTTACCGC
>NW_007256012.1:172650-178750 GCF_000164805.1 Carlito syrichta | reverse complement strand
ATTGAAATAACATCAATAAAAGCCTGGCCTGTGGAAAGACCCAAATGTGCACGGACCTGATTATGTCTGACCTTGCACCACTCACAAGGATACATATAATAATTCTAGGGCAAAAAATTTGGTACTTTGAATGAGACTGTTGATTTTTCAAAGTAAATAAATATTTATTACCATATCTATAAATTTAATAAATATGTGCTTATATGATCTTCTAAAACAAAACAATTTAATACAAAAATCAACAGTAAGACAATGGTTGAAAATTACATATTTAGAGATTTCCCTTCTACCCTTTTTTTGCTTTAATTTGAATCCCTAATTTCACAACTTTTTTTCTGTAGTAGCGTTCTAGTCAGGAATGTTTTCTTATCTCACACAAAATAAGGAGCAGAAGAGTCTAGAGCAGACACTTCCAGGGAACATGAGCCAGATCCAGGTTTGCAGGTCCCTGGGGTATTATGGAAACAGTACCTAACACTTATAGGAGAAAGGTTGGTGGAAGAATTTGTCCCAAATCTGGGTGTTGTGCTTCAGAATATATAATGGAACCCAGTAAATTTATTACATTTTAAACTTGGCCTATCCCCATAAATGTAAGCATAATTTGATCTTAGGGTGATTTCATTAAATATCCTGTTTCCATATTATCTCTAAGTCAAATGGATTGGTTTAAACCTCATCCTAATTTCTCATAAAATAACTATTAATAACAATAATCAATATAAAATACCTCTCATTCATTCAATGCTTACCTTGCAATTGCATTATGCTTAATATTTCACCTATAATTTTTCCTTTTAATTATTATCATAACATTAAGATCAGTGTTAATTCTCACTAAAAAGAAATATATACAACTCAATTTTCTTACTTTTTAAAACTTTCACTTAAGAAAAGACTAGGACCTGGCTCTGTGGCTCAGCCATTAATCCCAGCACTTTGGGAGACTGAGGCAAGGGGATTGCCTGAGCCTGTGGGTTCAAGACCAACCTGGACAACTTGGTGTGACCTCATCTCTGCAATAAATAAAAAATTAGCTGGGCATGGCAGTGCATGCCTGTAGCTCCACGTACTTGGAAGACTGAGGCAGAAGGATAGCAGGAGCCCAGGAACTCAGCAGGTCAACACTGGAGTGACCGTGAGTGTATCACTGCACTCCAGCCTGGGCGACAGATTGATATTCCAACTCAAAAAAAAAAAAGAATAGGCTAGTAGTAATAGAATTTAACAGAACATAACTCCTATGCACATATGTGTGCACACGCATACACACACACACACACACACACACACACACACACACACACACAACTTGTGAAATAGCCATCCTTTCTTTACTAAAGTTGAAAATGTTGTCAAATGGCTTCCCTATGTTGGGTAAAATAAACAGAAGATGTAGGAAAGTTGGTGTATTACTTAATGTGTCTTGACCCCAAGTTTTCTGAACCTGAAGTCTTGGTTAAACTGTATACTGAGAATGTTGCCTAATCTGTCAGTCTTAAGTGGTGGGTTGATGATTAAATAAAATAACAAATGAGAGATCCTCAAAAACTTGCCTGACATTTAAACATGTTCAGTAGGGTTTAGCTGTTATAATAATTATGAATAATACAATTACATTAATTTAATGCCTTTTGCTATATTAACTTCCATATTCAGTTTCTTTTGTGACCACTTACTTGACCTATGAATCTATCACAAACAGATATAATCAGAGTCACTTAAATAAAGCAAGTCTTTCTTTTGTATCTTCCTTGCTGTAATAGGTAATCCATGAAGTAAGTACATTCTTTCATTGCCTCCACAAACATTTTGGGTTTTCTCAAAGCTGACAGTAAATGCAGTTCACCTATGGATCTGCCCTAGTGTAGGGAGCTGTCTATAAACAAATCACCCAATAGACAATGAACTCTCAAGACCCGAAGAGTGAGAATAAAATATGCTAAAAAAAAGGAAAAGTTGGGGAAACGGTCAGGGAGGCAGCTTTTCTTTTTTTTTTCCAACAAATGCTTTTTCTTTTTCTTAATCTTACTTTATTTAGCCAGTACAGACACAGACTCCATCTCCAATCTCCCCTATGAAACCCATACTCTTTTTTACATATATTTTTAATTTTTATGAATAATAGTTGTACATATTTATGGGGTACATGTGATATTTTGCTACAACCATGCAATATGTAATGATAAAAATCGGGGTAATCACCTCAAACATTTATTATTTCTCTGTGTTAGAAACATTCCAATTCCCCCTTTTCTAGTTACTTAAAAATATGCAATAAATTATTGTTAACAATGGACATTCTTGTGCTACTGAACCCGAAATCTCATATCTTCTATCTAGCTGTATTTCTACACCCATTAACCAACCCCTCTGTGCTCTCTCCCCACCTCTTTCCAGGGTCTAGCAAGCATCATTCCACTCTCTGTCTCCACAAGGTCCTATTTTTCTGTTGCACCCTAGGGAATGTCTGGTCCATCACTAATGATTCCTGCCTCTTTTCATGCAAGTTGTTTCTGCACATGTTGTAATCCCTTTTTTCTCAGGCCATCCCCTAAGGACATGGCTCCTCATGTGGCCCTATCAAAGGGTGGCTGCTAAACCACACACCCAGGACAAATTGGGTAGGAGTCTTCCATGCTTTTCCTTGCTGCTTCCAAACCATTAGTTCCCCATTTTCCTGAAAACTCCTAGGTAATCAGAAAAAAAAATGACTGAATTGAGCATGATCCAATCAATGCCTTGTGGTGTGACATCGAAGCACACATCATGATAACATGAGCAACAGCCAAACACCATGAGGACAAGGTGAGTGTTTGACTCTAGTATGTGAAATGAGAAAAGATAATGGCCTGTGTGGAGAGAAACGGATAAAGCCAGATGTGGTGGGAGATAGGGGCCTTGGGAGGAATTCAGGGATCAGGTTACATAGGGATACACATGTCACGTTCAGGGTGCACTATGGTACACGCTCAATGAAGTCCCTTATTGGGAAGTAGCAGAGAACACACATAAACAGAAACAGCTGAAATGTACATTAAACACAATGTCCTCACAGAGCTGTCTTGCCCTGAGAGGGAACGAGACATCTTGGCTAAGAGAACAAGGAGGTTTCTATGGAGCAAGATCTTGGAGAATGGAAGAAACTGAAACCCTTAAAAGTGCTGAGGAAGGCTATTTATGTGAAAGAAAGAATCCAAGTTATGAGAAAGATGCAATATATGTACACTTATGTAAATATAAATACTTCAGTTTCACAAGAAAAGGGAATTAAAAGTGGGTAGATTTTATGAATTTTTAGTTAAAGAAAATATGACCTAGCAGAATACTTACAAACACAAAACTGTGTTTCAAAAAGAATAATCTAGTATTAAGTCTAGAAAGTATTTTCTGAGGGAAAAAGTTAGAGGCAGGGAATTAATTTAATTTAATAATATCATATTTTTTGCTTTTATCTTATAAAAGTAGGTGCTAAGCATTTTGAGTAAAATATGCTGAAATTATAGTAGATTGAAAACTTCTCAAATTTAAAATCTATAGAAGTGTTAAGGGTAGAAAAAATCACAGAACCACACCAAATTGTCTTTTCCTAGATCAACTTATTTGCCTGTTTTAGTTAATTTCTTCTCATTCATATTATACTACTATAAATTCTGGTTATGAAAATATGTAGCATTCTAAAATAATTATATAGCTACATCATATGCTAAAGTGAACTAATAAAACAATAACTTTAAGATATGCCTGTTGTAGACTAGATTTTCAGATATTAATTCAATAAAGCATATTGAATAATGAAATTTTATTTAGATACATAAAAGACCATCTGAATTGGTTTGAAATTGTTTAAAAGATAAATAAACTTATCTTTAACACATAATTTTAATTTTGGTTTAAATATAGAAAAGTTAGTGACTAGTACTATTTATTAAATTACTTTGTTACAAAAACTGAGAAGTAATCTAACTGTAACAAGTAAGAAAAGAGTTGATTAAATTGTCATACCTCTATTCACTGCATTAAAAAACAATAATCCAAAGATCTTGGGTTGACAAGGATAGTAAAGAGTTTTTTTGCTGCCAGTGGAAAAGTTATGTTGGTCAACTTGTTATATCTCCCTGATTTGGGCTTCTGAAAAAATTGTCCACTTTGCTTGCTTTACCTTTACATTGCCCGGGAAATTGAATTTCTTTCCTTGTCCATAATCTTCATAATGTTTTTAAGTCTGTAAAGGAAATTGTGGTTGTATAATGCTGCATAGAATGTACAGCCTAATGCCTGCTAATGCAATCTGAATAGTTAGGGAGTTTATCCACAGTTCTAGAGATCACAGATTCAGAGTGGTGTCAAACAGATTTAGGTTTACTTTGGCAATACTGGTGTTTTAAAAATTTGGTTGATATCTAGCCATTTCTGCTAGGGAGCAGTATCAGTCAAAATCTACTGCCAAGGTAGAGTCTTTAATCCCTTGATTGTTCACAGCTTTAATCAAATGTGACTGACTAAGGATATTTTCAACAATAGGATTAAGCGGGAACAAACTTAGCTTGATTCTTTATAAAAGTAAGGGAAAGTGCTGAGAAAGATTTCAGCCATGGAGTCATTTCCTTGTAAGACTTATACTCCCCACTTACTATTTACAGATGCTTTCATTTTAAGGACAAATACAGCTAATGTTTTAACTCCTGCAAGGCTCCTGAGTATGAGACTTGAGGGATGTCTATCTTATGTTTCAGGTAGAGAATCTTTTATCAACACAGCTTATTTACTTATCTCTACTAACTCTCACTTGGCTTCATCTCACACTTGCTGGACTTTGCTATGCTTTTTACAGTAGAACAGGTAACAGAGTTAACAAGTAACTTGCTAACTTGCACACAATACATTCCTCTAGCTTCCCTGAGTTTTTGCTTTTAATTGTCTCACTGAAATAAGAATCATTTGTAACACCACTGCTAGGAGTTATTAAGTGCATAATATGAGAGAATTCAACATTTCTGTCATCAGTAAGAGAGGCCTGGTGAGTAGGGGCTTAAGCATAAAACAGGATTTAAACAAATTAATTGACACACAAAATTTGTACATATTTATGGGGTACAGAGTGATATATCAATACATACAATGTGTAATAATCCATTAAAAGTAATTAACATATTCATCACCTCAAATATTTATTTGTGTGTTTGTATATAACAGTTAAAATTCTCTCTTCTAGCTCTTTGAAAATATATAATAAATTATGGTTGATTATTGTCACTCTAGAGTGCTCTGGAACACTAGAACTTATCCCTCCAGTCTAGCTTTAATGTTGTACACATTAAGCAACCTCTTTCTATCTCCTTCATCCCCCTACATTTCCCATCTTCTAGTTACCATTATTCTCCTCTCTACTTCTATGACATCAACTATTTCAGCTTCAGAATATGAGTGAGGACACGCAGTATTTATCTTCATGTGCATGGATTATTTCACTTAACATAGTGTCCTCCTGGCTCATCTACAATGCCACAGATGACAGCATTTCATTCTTGTGATGGCTGAATGGCATTCTATTGTATATATATACTGCATTTTCTTTTTCCATATGTTGGCTGATAGAAACTAAGGTTGATTTCGTATCTTGGTTATTTAAAATAGTGTTGCTATAAACAGTAAGATACACTATTTTCCTTTCCTTTGGATGTATACCCAGTGGTGGGATTGCTGGATTATATGGTACGTCTATTTTTCTTTCTTTCTTTTTCTTTCTCTCCCTTCCTTCCTTCCTTCCTCCCTTCCTTCCTTTCTTTCTTTCTTTTTTGATCTTCCATGCTGTTCTTTATAATAATTGTGCTAATTTACATTCCCATCAACAAAGTATAAGTGTTCTCTTTGCTCTGAATCTTCACCAGAATTTGTTACTTCTTTTTTCATATATAACAACCATTCAAACTGGAGTGAAATGACATGCCACTGTGGTTCAGATTTGCATTACCCTATGGTTGGTGATAGTGAAAAATAAATTTATATATATTTTTTTCAGTTGGAGTCTCACTGTTGCCCAGACTGGAGTGCAGTGGCCGCTCCTGGCCACCACAGCCTCGACCTGCTGGGCTCTGGC
>NW_007256012.1:145396-172630 GCF_000164805.1 Carlito syrichta | reverse complement strand
GCTACCACGCCCGGCTAATTTTTTTTATTTATTGTAGAGATGAGGTCTCGCCTGCCCAGGCGGGTCTCGAACCCACCGACTCAGGCAATCCACTCACCTCAGCCTCCCAAAGGCACGGAATTACAGGCTGAGCCACCGAGTCCGGCGAAAAAATTTTTAAATACTTCTTGGCCACTTGTATATTTTGTTTTGAGAAACGGCTATTTAGATCATTTGCCCATTTTCATCAGCTATTTTTACTACGGAGTCATTTGAGGTCATTGCCTATCCTATATATCAATCCCTTGACATGAACAGTTTGCAAATATTTTCTCTCATTTTTCATTTGTCTTTTCATTTTGTTGATTGTTACTTTTGCTGTGCAGAAGATTTTTAGTTTAATATAGTCCCATCTGTCCATTAATTTTCTGTTGTCTGGCATAAAGCCCAACACATAGTAAATACTCAGAAACAGTACGTTTTGGCGGTGTTATATAATCTTTTTTCAGAACAACATTGAAGTATTCTAGAGCAGGCATCATTTTTAACTTGTTCAAAGGAAGAAAGTTTATTTTAGCTGACGAGCAGCTTTTGTAACTCACAATCAGCAGAAGTTTGACTTGTGACTCACAGCTTTTTTCTCCTGAATTCCTTGGTTTTGGTCCCTGTGAAATTGTTTCAGGAAGTTTTCAGGAACACACATCATCATATCCATATGCTAAAAACAGTGTGAAGGAAGCAAGAAGAGTATCCATCTTTGGTTCCCACCACTCATCTGTAGTAATTGTCCAGAATTTTATCAACTGGTCACATTCTACTGGCTTCAAAAAGTGATGAATAGTGTGTGATTATGTGTAGGTGGCATTGGGGCCCTGCAGATTCTCTTCAGTTGAAAAAGAGGATAGAATGTATGTGTTAAAGTTACCAGGGCTGCACATGGAACACAGCAGATGAGAGAGAATAACACTTTCAAATACTTTTCCAAATAAGTATTTTTCAGATAGAATTGACTAGGCATTTGTTGTCATTTGTTTCTCTTGCAGTAAAAAATTAATGTGAAGAAAAAATGTAGGAGCAAATAAATGTCTGCTTAACGTGAATAGCAATATCAATATTAATAAACAATGATTCTCTGCATAAATGCAAATTTAAAGAAATATATTGTATGTTTTATGTGCATAATGAGAGATATGGTAGAGAAATCGAAAAGTATCTTTTAGTTGAATTAAGTCTAAATTAATGAATATGTAGTATATTTTAAGAAACATTATGGATATAAAATGATCCAAAGGATTTTAGTGTAGTGTGGTCAATGAATAAAGGTATAAGATACGACTGTATCTAGAGTCAGAAAACAATTTTAAAGTGGGGGGTGAATTCAATGGAACATCTGCACAGTAACCAGCTAAGAGCAGTTCAGTTTATCCTTAACAAGGATAAGGGGTTTTTTTGTTTTTTGTATTTTGTTTTTTGACTTGGAGTCTCACTCTGTCGCCCAGACTGGAGTGCAGTGGCCGCTCCCGGCCACTACAGTCTCGACCTGCTGGGTTCCGGCGATCCTTCCGCCTCAGCCTTCCGAGTAGCTGGAATTACAGGCACACGCTACCATACTGTGTTGATTTTTTATTTATTGTAGAGATGAGGTCTCGCCAAGTTGCCCAGGCAGGTCTCAAACCCACGGGCTCAGGTAATCCACTCATCTCAGCCTCCCAAATTGCGGGATTACAGGCTGAGCCACCGAGCCAGGCTAGGATAAGTATATTAAGTCCCAAGTAATTTCACTAACAAAAATCACACAATTTGGCTACTTCTACAAACTAATTGGTTAATTGGCTAAATAAATTAGGGATTCCAAATTATTGTTTATGAATGAAGATGTTTTTAGATATGGTAGGAAATCACACGAACACAAATACTGTCCCTATGCAGATACTTAATCACATACTTTTATCATTTGAAAAACTGCAATGTGTCTGGAAAAAAATTATTATTATTTGTATTAAGCTTTCTGAGTATGAAATGACCTACATGATTTATGCTAGTGCCCTTCAATGTTTCTTTTTCCATAACCACAATCTGATTACTTCTTCCAAATGATTATATATATATATAAAGACCTTGACAGAGTTTTAGAAAATGTAAGAATTTCTAAAAACCACCAATCCAAAGCTCTCTTGAAAAACGTTAGACTTAAAATCACATGGAAAACATGTTCTCTGATTAGCCTCAAGTGTGTAAAGTGTGCATTACATTTTTTTCTCCAATATTTAACATTATTAACAAGGTAACTGTGGAACTAGATGAGTGAAAAACAGACTTCATTTTGGGAAAGAGTTGCATGTATGTGGAAGAGGTTGCATGATATGTGACACATGTTTTCTCTGCTTTTGAACACAGAATTAAGAAGCTCACTACTAGAGGCTTCCTCTTTGGATTCAAGCATAGGTTTCATTCAAAGTGAAAATACTCCTGGATAGCATAGAAGACTTGCTTTCATTAATCATTCCACCATCATGACAGTATATTTCTGATTGGTGAAGCACAGAGTCATAAAAAAGCATTGTAGAAATTTCAGGTGCCTTGTTAAAGTGGACATATAGTGTTAAAAGTAAGACAATGAAAGAAAGAAGGAAATTATGAATTGCTTCCAATATCTGAAAAGAAAATTTGTACAGATATTGTATGGACAATATAAACTCTATAAAATTTAAAAGCAAGTAATAAATACAGAGAAGAAAAACTAGTAAATAATTTAAAATATTTCGACATCAGAGACCATAAAAAATACGTAAATCATTCTTGTAATAAGCGACCAGTGAGACTTAGAATAGTTCAAAGGAGTTTGCTAAGAATCTTGGGTTTAGGAGTAAGTGGGCATAGAATGACTATAATACAGTAAATCAATGATTTAAAAAGCAAATCAGAAGAATGATTTGATTCTAGAGTGTGGGAAAACATTAACAACATTGGATACAGATATGTTGAATTTGAGTTCATAAAAATATTCACTGATTTTTGGCAATTCGTTTATAATCAGCTCATCGAAGGCATCATGCCCTTTACTTGGAATCTATGTCCACCATCACATTTTACTGAGCCATGGGTCAAACAGTTAAAATAGGAAAAATTGCACATATATCTGTAAACCTTTTCCAGGTGCTAATACTTTTTTTTCTTTTCTTACACTTACAGTCACAGCATACCATTGTAAATATTCAAGGGAATAAAAATAAGATTAAGAAATTTGTTTATCTCATAATGAAGAATCTCAATATTCACAAAAATAAAATACAAAAAACTAAAAGTTATTTATATGTCATCAGTGAAATGGCTATATTGATTCCACAAAAGTGAAAATTTAAGCTTGTTGTGTTCAAACTTATAAGCAGTTGTTAATAAGATGGAAGTTATTTTAATGTTTGTTTTTTGTTTCTTGATGATCATACCATTTATTTAAAAACAGAAAACTGGACTGATGTAGTCCTAAAATTCACCATTCATATATAAATATATGCATGCATATATGTCTATTTATAATGAGGGAGAGAGTATTCATAAAGAAGATGCACACATACTTATTATATAAACTTTTAAGTAATCACTATCCAAATATAAATAGTAATATCAACACCTACAATTTCCTACATTTAGAATTAATATAATGTGATGCAATTTCTACAAGTTAAAAAAATAAGCAAATGTAAAATAGTAAGATATATTCTTAATGACATACTATTCATGTTGACCAAATAAAGCTTTTTTTATATTTAAAATACAAATAATGTTTCAAATTACAAACATATATTGTTTTTTGTTGAAGTATCATTACTTATTATTTTGAAAAATCTTTGAGTCATAAATTTCGTTTTTATAAGTTTAATTTAATTCAAAATGCACCAAAGAGAAAATGAAATCCCATGGTCCATTCATTTCAGTCATGCACCCGACAAACATTACTAAGCAATTGCTCTACGTTCTCAAATGTTCCAGGCCTTTGGTCTATACCAGTGAACAAAATATGCTCTCCCATCATGAAGTTAAAATTCTAGTGGAGAATGACCATATACAAAAAATAAAACCCATGTGTTTATGATTTAATATGCTGGAAGGTGAAAATCAATATGGAAAAGTGAAAATGAAGCAGAGGAAAGAAGACCAGGAAATTGGGGTACAAGTGGGAACATTAAGCTTTTTAAAAGGGTGTATAGGGATATGCTTCCCTGAGAAAAAACTTGAGAATAGAATGAACTTGAGTAAAGTATATAGAATGAACTAAAAGTATGAGATTCAACATGAAACCAAGGGCCCATTCAATTTACTGAACATCTTCAATCTATTCAAGCAAATAAATGCCCATTTTGTAAAATGTGCCCACTCCAAAAACTGAGTCCTTTGATGTGGATTGCAAAATATGCTTCACTAACTCTCACTTTATTATGCTAGAATAAGATTATGAGATTAATATTTACACTATTTGTTTCTTTTACCTTTTTTTTAGGAAAATAGTGGAGAATTCATGATGAAACAGAAGAATCACACTTTCAGCAGTGATTTCATTCTTTTGGGGTTGTTCTCCACTTCCCAGACAAGTCTGGTCTTTGTCTCCATGATATTTATCACTTTTATTATGAGTGTGACAGAAAACACACTCATGATCTTTCTTATCCTCAACAACTCACGACTCCATACTCCAATGTATTCTCTGCTCAGTCACCTGTCCTTTATGGATATCTTGCATATTTCCAACATTGTTCCCAAAATGCTTGCTAACTTTCTGTTGGACAGCAGAACTATTTCATTTCAAGGCTGTGGATTCCAGATATTTCTGTCCCTCACCCTACTGGGTGGCGAGTGTCTTCTCCTGGCTGCAATGTCCTATGATCGCTATGTAGCCATCTGTCACCCACTGCGCTATCCCATTCTTATGCATGAACTCATCAGCGTTCTCATGGCTGGAGGGGCCTGGCTTGTTGCGACCTTCAACTCCATAATTCACACAACTTACACACTCCATTTTCCCTTCTGTGGTTCCAGAGCCATCGATCACTTTTTCTGTGAAATCCCTGCCATGTTGAAGTTGTCCTGTGCAGACACATCACACTATGAAAGGGGAATTTACATAAGTGGCATCATTTTCCTGTTGATCCCTTTCTTTGTGATCTCTGCTTCATATGTCTACATTTTGCTTGCTGTACTCCAAATGAAGTCTTCGGAGGCACGGAAGAAGTCATTTTCCACTTGTTCCTTCCACACGATTGTGGTCATGATGTACTATGGGCCATTTATTTTTACATACATGAGACCTAAATCATACCACACTCCAGGCCAGGATAAGTTCCTGGCAATATTCTATACCATCCTCACACCCACACTCAACCCTATCATCTACAGCTTAAGGAATAAAGACGTTCTGGTGGCAGTGAGAAATATGCTTAAAAGTAATTCTATGTACAAAAATGAATAGGAAAAATGCCTGAATTATGTCTTCTTTTTCTATAGGTGATACCTAGAAGAAATACATTGTTAGTTTTTACAGAAAGACAAGTAACACTCCTATCTCATCACATGTGGAAAGAAGTCTTTTGAAAACCCTGACAATAATAATTAAGTTAGCACATGCGTTGGTTTTGCCAATACATACCTCTAAAATGTATTGTTCAGATATCTGTGTCAGCAGAAACAAAGGTAGTCTACAGAGCAGTCCACTGAAGGACACTGGTAACTGAATATGTTCTCTATACTTCAAGCAATCCATCTTAGAAAAAAACATGGTTTTTACTTTTGATGACTTCTTATGGAATAATAAGAAGAAATTAATTAGACAAAATTAAGTAAATTTTTATTCATTTAGAGACTTCAATCTGTTAAATTAAATAAGCAAGAAGCCACTAGCTGAGGCTGCCTCTATAGGACTATATTTCACAAATTCTTCTGGCAATTTATCCTAAAAATTATTGCAAAGAAAGATAAATGTTCTATTAAGAGTTATTTTAAGTTATTTGAATAACAGCAAAAATAAAAAAGTGTAATAATGTAAATATTCAAGTTAATGTTATTATATCAAATTAACTAAATATCTTGTATTAAATAAATATAATAAGATGCTTAAAAATATGAAGATCTTATAAGAAGATTTAATAGGCGAAAGTCAATATTTTGCTTCCACAATTGGGAATTTTAAAACAATAGCAAAAATACTTATCAAAGTTTTAATGAATTTGACATTATACTATACTGTATATCTAATAAGTATTATGGTTAATTGTTGATAATAGGTATTATATATAATTTAACAATAACTAATGTAATATAACATATTTATCCATATAAATTATAAATTTTTAGGGGCTTAAAAAATTTCTCAACCTTCTTAAATAGAAAAGGGTTTTTTTAGACTCTGCTTTTTAAATATACATATATGAGAATAAAAATTTAAACAAAATATTAGATAATTTTAAGTAATAATAAGTCAGTGTTTTAGAATTGATAGTGATATAATAATTATGTTTTAAAAGTTCCATATTGTCCTTCTTTATAGCTGCATAGTATTCCATATTGTATGAATTGGCAGTTGAGGGAAACTGCCAGGGGAGGGAGGGGCACACCTCATCAACAAAGGTAACTGCATAATGAATATTTGTATACCTAACCTGAATTGTACCCCACATTTTTAAAATAAATAAATAAATAATAAAAAACAAAAACTCTCATTCAGAACAATTTGAAATGTTGAGCATATTAAAGAAATAAAAATAAAATTACATTTAAAAAGGTCTAATTGTTAAAAATATATATGAAGCATTTACAAGTGAAAGAATATCATGCATGGGACTTACTTTAAAAAGTAGAACCAGTAAAGACTGGTCAAAATATACAGAAAAATATTGTCTTGCACTGATCATTTTTGAAGCTGTGTGATAGATGCATCAAGGTTGTTCATAATGTCCCTTCACCTCATATTCCAATTCATACTTCAAGAGGAATCTACAAAATTTGACATTTGGATCAGAATTCCACTATTTTAACAGAGTATATGGGATGCATTAAAATCTTCATTACTTTCTGTCCTGTCATCAGGAAACATGATATATTTTCTTACTTCCTTTTAAGGGATGCTTAGAAAAAAAATGAACTGTCCATGCATATTGCAAGTTTCTTGATGAATTTATATTTATAAAACATATCAATTTTGCTGCATTTGGGATATTATAAGAACAGAATTTCTAACTCTTTAAGGCCATTAATTACTCTGTATTATTTTTTTGTTCACTACACTTCCTGAGCATTCTTATGGTGTTCTAGATTAATTGTGTCATATCCAAAAATCATTAATTTTGCTTTGTTTTTAAAAAGCTAGTATCTTTTTGTCTCTGGTCCTGTTTACCCTGGCTACTGCTTCCAAGAAAGTGTTGAGTAAGATGCTAGTTATTTGGCATTCAATGCCCTGATAATAACATTGATGAGAAGTATTAAGAGTGTCTTATTTTTCATTGATTATTATACTACAGACCTAAGCATATACAAAATTTTATCATATGACTGGGAAGCTACAATCACTACACCTGGAAGCAAAGGACAGACGTGTCCTTGGTGCACCCCATCTTTGACATAAGACTTCATTTTGTGACTCACTCTAGCAGGTGGAAGGTGAGTAATTATGAAGGCTTCCACATCCAAACAAAGGCTTTAAGTACAACCACCTAGTTCCACCAACGTCCTTATCCCTTTGTCATCATAGTGACATCAACACAGAGTCTGATGAGTTTGTGACACAAGAAACAAGAAAGAAGATAACATAGAGAAGTTGTACTTGACTAATAGTCAACAGGTAATATAAATGAGAAATGCCGCAAGTTGTAAGCCATGAGATCTGGGAGTTATAAATCAGGTAACATACAGCTGAAGGCCAGCTCCAGGGTGAGTCAACCGATTCACCACTAATAGTAACATCATCCTTCATGACTATTTCAGGAATATGCATTCAACCATTTGTTTCCCAATTTGATCAAGTGTTTATTTATTGGAGGGGCAGCATTCTGATGAACAGTTTCCCATATTGCCCTGACAGTTACCTGAGTAATGATGTACACTGTGAATTGCAGGTGTGAAACCTGAGGATATTGCTTTCATATTTCTATAACCACATGACCTAAAATTGGAATGAAGCTAAACCTATATAAAGCTGAGACAAAATATGAAAAATTAATTATATTGATCATTCACTGAATAAAACAATTTGCTATATCTGGATCACCAAACGTTAATCTGTAATTATTAAGGAAGTTTGAATTGAGTTTTTAGTCATTTCCAATGCAAAAATGTTTAACTGGTTCAATAATACTGATTTAAAATGATTCTGCTGCTGATACTCATATATATACTTATTCCACACCATTTGTAATTAATGTAGTTAACAGTTACGGTACTGGGATATAAAATATTTATTTACTCTTCAAAGCATGTCCCTAGAGCAAAACGATATTACAGATATATCTTACGAACAATTGACACATTTTTTTGACAGATCCCTCAAACATTCATTATCTGTTTATATTCCACTCAATTTCAAATGCACCTCTACAATTGTCTTTATCAAATATTAATTCCTTTTGAGTGAACAAATCTGGAGGATGTCTAAAACTTTTATATAGCTTCAAAATTGGACCTTATGGATTCTAATGTTAAAGAATACAAATATATTATAAAAATATTCCTTCAATATTTTTTAACTTTATTTTTATTGAATTTTCTATTATTTTGGGTTAATCATAGTTGGAACAATATATCAAATTATCTTTACTGACTTTTTGTTTTTTTAAGACAAGGCCTCACAGTATTACCCTGCCGGGTCTTCAACTCCTAGGCTCAAGCAATCCTTCCTCCTCAGCTTCCTGAGTACCTGGGACGACAGGCCTGCACCACCCCACTCAGCTTTACAGACATTTTTGATCACCTATGGAATGATCAAACAAAGTGATTTTTAATAATTTTTCTTTGCAGTTTCAATCAACTTAATTGCATAAAAAAATAAATATTAGATAAAATTCACCAGCAGAGACTACTTAGCTCACCTCATTTCTCACAAATAGTTCAATTGCTATCTAAAGATCTTGAAAAAAACTGTGTTGATTTTTGTAAACATATTCCATTATATCATGCTTTATCCAAGTCATATTAACTCATATTAAATGTAAATAATATTAAATCCTTGAAATTCTTTTTCCTCTTGGGAAAGTAAGCATGGTGAAGGAATTGGAACCACTCCTCTGTTGTCTCCAATCAGGAATTTCCCCCACCTGAATCCTTTTGCTAGGATGAAAATCCCACTTGAGAGGATTCAAAATGATGCAATTATCAAGGGAAAATGAAATTCCCTTGTCCATATATCCTTAGACTTAAATTATGTTGTTTAATATTTATTTCCTGGTGCCATGTGCAAACAATGACACACAAAAGATATTTCTTACCTAAGGACCCATTTCGTTTGCTTCACTGGGTTCCATGTACTACCTAGTGGAGGGAACCAAAATCGCATTTGATTAGTTTCCTCATCTTTTTTAACCAACAATTAATCACAAGGAAGGTAAGTAGCAATAAAAATGGATGTTTCTAAACACATGATTTTAAATGCTTATGTTTAGATCATCTCAGTGCTTAAGTTTCAAACACACATCACAGGTCAAACTATCAGAGAATCTTCTGCTGTTAGTAAGATCATGATGATTCTGTTATATGGACAAAGCATCTTCTAATTTGGCTGTATCTACAAAGGGCTTTGCAAATAATAATTTTACTTGCATTGACACAGTATCAGTAAAAGGAAAAAATCCAAACTTGTTTTTATTTTTTAATTTAATTTTTCAGGTTTTTACTTTTATTAAAAATGGGCAACTTTCTCCAAATCATAATGTAATAGAATCTTATCACATGAACATAAGACAGGGTGGCTATGAAAGACTAAGTATGAATATGGTGAATAGTCACCTAGAAATTCTTATAAAACAATCATTTATTGAAAGTCAAATCAATGCCAAATTATTTTCTAACCAAGCATACATTTTTCTATTTTAAACATCTTTGTGAAAGCAATATATTATAGGTTCCTTTTAGTTACACATTTTTTTTTTTTTTGAGTCAGAGTCTTACTCTGTCGCCCAGGATGGAGTGCGGTGGCATGCTCACGGCCACTGCAGCCTTGACCTGCTGAGCTCAGGCGATCCTTCTGCCGCTGCCTTCCAAGTAGCTGGAAATACAGTCATGCGCTACCATGCCTGGCTTATTTTTTTTATTTATTGTAGAGAAGAGGTTTCACCAAGTTGCCCAGGCTGGTCTTGAACCCCTGAGCATAAGCAATCCTCTCGCCTTGGCCTTCCAAAGTGCTGGGATTACAGGCTTGAGCCATCACGCCCAGCTAATTACACACTTTTAATTTTGATTGACTACTGGCTTTCTATGCACTATTTTTTGAGACCCAATTCTTTTGAAATCCTCACCTTTACTTCATAGTGTCTTTATTATACTTTTCTTGCATTAATGCCAAAATACCGGCATCTATATTCATAATTCATCCTTCAAAATGCTAAAATATATGGCTCAGGTATTCAAGAGATAAATGAATATGTAACATTCTCAAGTTTTCTTATTATATATTTTTCCCTTTATTTTATTTTTAAAATGTGGGATACAGTTAGGAGACTAATAAATTTTCTCATACCTAAGTATGAGAAGACAAGGAGTATAGAAGTATCTCTATTTTAAGTTAATAAAGATTGATTTGCTTACTTAAAAGACAATTCCTAGAATATATGTGTTGATATTGAATCTAGCATCTTTGAAGACATATTAAATGCAAATAAAAGGAGACAAAGGAAGGGAGAGGAAGGAAAAGAATGTAGGTGAGGGAGAAAAGAGGAGGGAAAGAGGAAGAGAGAAAAATGAAGGAAGGAAGAAAATAGTACTGAGCAAATTGCCTAGAAATTGGAATATATAATGAAGAAAGGTAGCAAGAAAATAAATGTTTCTTAAAATCAATTTTGTCTCATTCATTGTCCTAAAGAAGTGCCATGTGTAATTTTTTTTCAAGGTGGAAATTATAATCCTATTTTGTAAGTAAATCAAAATTCTAAAACATAAACTGATCTACACTCATGAGACCATAGCTGGCAGAGTGAGATTAGAAATACAAATTTTTCTAACAGAAAACTCACCATTCTAATAATAATGTCTCCAGTACAATTACACAGGCTATCACTTTTTTATTATATAGTAAATATTTCTGGATGGTACAAAACAAGTGGGCAATTCCTACAGTTTCCTAGAAGCATACCAAAAAGAGAAAGTGATGGGAAATTTAAAATATAGGCAGGCTCTACAAAAGCTCTGATAATTAGAGTAAATCATATGAAATGAACAATCTTTGGTCCAAGAAGTAAGAAGTGTTAGAAAGGAAAAATAATTAAGTTACTACTCAGTCACGCCTTTGCAAAGAATACCATTTGCTCTCAACAGTCTACTGCATTGGTACCATAATGGCTGCTCTGAGGCAAAGGTTCAGTCTACAGTGTTGGCAAAATGATTGGAAATATGAGGGTCAATTGCTTGCAAACTCATTTAATTTCCCTAGTTGGATCTGTAACTAATTAATTTGCCTGACTTATCACAAGAAAAATTTTGCATTTTAATGACATTGTATGATCAATATAAAACTGAACAATTTAACAATTCCTAGAATATATTTTGTGTGTAGAAAATATTTGAGATAGATGAATTATAATCTCAGTTTTGCAAGTGATGAAACTTAGATTTGGAGTATGTTAAGTGTTTCATTCTATGGTGTGCGGCTAGTAAATGCAGAATACAAAACCTAGGTATTAAGTCTCCAAATTCCCTTCTTCCACAATAAAAGTGAAATTACCAATATGTTTAATAATGTCTGATCTCTATGAACAAGTGAATATAAATATGATAAAATTCACTGTTTTAAGGAGCACATACTAGTTATACAAATAAGGCATTACTCACAGGTATAATGTGCAATAAGACAACACACATGTTAAGGGCCATGATGATAGTAGAGACCATGTTGCCATTAATTATGAAGGGTGACATTGCAGGGACTGGAGTGGTCATCATGGTCTAAGGTGGAAGTAGGATTAGAAAATGTACTTACAGCTTGAGGATTTATAAAAATTTGGGGAAGATGCTATTAGAAAAGTATATATATATATGTATATATGTGTATATACATATATACACACACATATACATATATATATACATACACACATGCAAATCCAGACATTTATATTACAGCATGAGATTTATGGCATAAAGCATTTACATTAATATAGTATTTGCATCACATGAACTATTGTTTATTTTAATTCTAATTAATGAAAAATGGCAACATCAACTGAGGAAAAAGCTGTTGGATGTAAACTAAGAAGCATGCTATTATTTTATTTCAGTGTCTAGATACTCTGTTTATCAAAATGTTGGTAAACCCTGTTGGTATTATTTTTATTTTTATACTATTTATCATTATAATGGACTTCTATTGATTTATTCTACTGTTTAATGGTATATTTGTTTGTGTCTGTTTTGATTACCCAACATCATATTATGTGAAATGTTAAAATTCAAGTACATTTAGTTTATAGAACCCATTATTGTTGAAACTTTGACATGAAAATATATTTGAAATTCAGCATTCACTAGAACTGTCATCTTTCCCATTGTATAAACCATTAAAGCATCATTTTATAATATGTGATGTTATATACAGATTAATGAAAAACAGATGAAGGTATTAAATCACAAAGTAATATAAAAATTATGTAGGAAACAGTAAATTGACTAATTTTACTAATTGGCCTAACAATTAAAAAAAATTTAACACTTTTTATAAGACTTTTTCAATTATCAAACTTTATCAGAGAAGAATTGAGACCATTCTTGAAGGAATGTTCATGTCAAAGTGATAATTCATAACCTAATAGAGGATAAAGGCAACTGCAAATGTAAATAAAGCCTTTCCTGTTTTCACTATATGGGAAAGCAGCAGGAGAGAGTTTCTAAAGTGAACATTTACCACTGGGACCTAGTTGATCATTTCTTCATCACCAGTAGATAATCATGTGGATATTCTCTACATCTCTATTTGTTCTTGAAATTGTGTGAAGGCCCAAAGAATGAATGATAATGAGTTATATTTGTGGGAAAACTCTGTGTGAAATGCATTTTATATACTGAAAATTCTAGGTATCAGAAGTGAGAAACTATGCCTAAAAAAATACAAAATCAGCATAGGAGAAATAGATTCTACTAAGCAACACAGGACCCACATATAATGTCTCCATGCCCAGTTTTTATCAATTTTAACAGACTTGCTTTCACAGCTTTGCTTTTTTCTAGAGATAAAACTTAGGAAGTCAAGGAGAACTTGCAAAGATGAAGCAAAAAGTGTCAATTCAATTAGTTGTATTTCACTGGAGAGTCATCACCAAAAATGCTGTCAACCATTAATAAAGTGATCTTCCATTCAACCTGTTTTGACAAAAAGAGCTTGTTTTAAAAATATTTTAACAGGTGAAAATTTTCATCTAATGAACTATTTTGCATCATACAGCATTAAATCAAAAGGAGAAATACCATCTGATCAATTCTCTATTGAAGTCACCATTTTTTTCCCAGAAGTTGTTCTATAACATGAAACAAAGTTTTTGTGTGTTTGTTTGTTATTTTTTTTGAGTTGAAGTGTTGTTCCGTCGTCCAGGCTGCAGTGCAGGGCACGGTCACAGCCACCCCAGCTTCGACCTACTGTACTCAGGCAATCCTTCTGCCTCAGCCTTCCAAGTAGCCAGAACTATAGGTGCATGCTACCACACCCAGCTAATTTTTTTGAGTTATTGTAGAAATGAGGTCTCCCCAAGTTGCCCAGTCTGTTCCCGAACCTGTGGGCTCAGGCAATCTTCTCAACTCGGCCTCCCAAAGTCCTGGATTACAGGCTTGAGACACCACGCCCAGCCAAAACAAAGTTTTTGATGCATTAAAAACTTTTAAACAATCAGATATTAATTGTAAAATGTTTTCCTTATTTATGTTTTTAGGATGACAAACTTGGAGAACCACACATTTACTGAATTCATTCTCCTAGGTCTGCTGCAATACACTCCAACTCACTTCTGTCTCATCATGACGTTCCTTGTCACAATGACTAGAAACAGCCTCCTGATCCTGGTGATCCTGGTGGACCCCCATCTTCACACCCCTATGTATTTTTTCCTTTGGCAACTCTCTCTCCTTGACATTCTGTTCACGTTTGCCATTGTCCCCAAGATGATGTCTGACTACCTCCTGCACAAGACAGTCATCTCTGCTGTTGGCTGTGGGACACAAATCTTCCTGGGGCTGGCCCTAGGTGGAACTGAATGTATCCTCTTGGGCCTCATGTCCTATGACAGGTACATTGCCATCTGCAAGCCTATACACTACCCACTCCTCATGAACTGGCACCTCTGTAGGAAGATGGTTGTAGGCTCATGGATGAGTGGAACTTTCAATGCCCTGATACATACTGTTTGTACCATGAGATTCACTTTCTGTGGCCCAAGAGAAATCCATCATTTCTACTGTGAACTTCCGGGTGTCTTGCGTCTCTCCTGTGAAGACACTTTGACCCATAAGATGGGGGTGCTGATTAGTACCACCATTCTACTTCTTATCCTACTCTCAGTCATTCTGACTTCCTGCACACATCCTGGTCACCATCATCCACATGGCTTCTGCCGAAGGCCAGAAGAAAGCATTCTCCACCTGCTCATCTCATTTGAAGTGGTCAGCCTATATTATGGTGCCATCATTTTTTTTTTTTTTTTGAGTTGGAGTCTCACTCTGTCGCCCAGACTGGAGTGCAGTGGCCGCTCCCGGCCACTGCAGCCTCGACCTGCTGGGCTCCGGCGATCCTTCCGTCTCAGCCTTCCGAGTAGCCGGAATTACAGGCGCGTGCTACCACATCCAGCTGATTTTTGATTTATTGTAGAGATGAGGTCTCGCTGCCCAGGCGGGTCTCGAACCCGCGGGCTCAGGCAATCCACTCACCTCAGCCTCCCAAAAGCACGGGATTACAGACTGAGCCACCAAGCCCGGCTATGGTGCCATCATTTTTATGTATATGAGGCCAATCTCTTCCCACACCTCAAGTCAAGATAAAGTGGTGTCTATCTTCTACACCATTCTGACACCCATGCTCAACCCCATGATCTGCAGTCTATGAAATAAAGATGTGATGGAAGCCCTGGGAAAAATCCTATGGAAGTGTTCGTTATATTCTAAAATGTGACTGTAAAGGTTCGGTAGAAATTGTGTGCTATTGGGCATAACAATTGTTTTTACTCTATGATGACTTTTGACTATCTGATAAAAATCATATATCAGTCTAGTGGTTATAATGTTGTATTCAATCTATTAGCATAAACTAAATTTACTTTCAAATAAGTAGGTTTAAATAGAATCATGTTATAAAATAGCCACATTTTACTTACAGTACTAAGAACACAATTTAAATAATGAATTTGAAAACCAGAGCACTAATTGAGGGAGAAAACTGAAATTCAGATTAAGTCACTAGGTGATGATCGGAAATATGCTTGACCACTAAGCTAGTTTAAGCATATCAGTAAAGAGATAGATTTATTTTATTATAATTGTCTTCTAATTTATAATGTTATCATCCAGTCAGTAGGTTTTATACTACTAACTTACTCTTTGAGCTCACTACCTCATTGCTTGTATATTTTATTTCATCCTACAGTGGAGGTAATAATACCAGGGAATTAGGACATTGACATTTTTATCCTATCTAGTCCCTGTTATGACTATCGGGGTATTTATTTTCATTCCGTTCATTTTGATTCCATGTATATTTTGCTTCTTATATTTCACCGCTCTGAAGTATTAGTTCTCTATAATTGAATTCACCTAACCTCAGAAGATCCTATTTTCATTCACAGAATAAAACATAAAAATAATAAACTTGCCCCTCCCAGGTGTCTGAAGCATAGTCACTCCAAGGTTTACACTCTGCTAAATCAAGATTCTTCTTTCCCAGCTTCCCCATTCTTTCTGGGACTCAGTAATAACTCAGGAGTAGCCTGTGTGGACAGGACCTTGTGATTCTAACTTCAATTGGGAACTGTTTTCTGGTCTGAGACCTTCGCCAGATTCTCATCAACCTTTCCTCCAGCATGCTTCTCCTAAATGTGGGCATGAATTTGGCTTTGATGCAACCATGTTTTGGTCTCAAGTAACTCCTGGTGGGCTCTCCAAGCACATGTCTTCACCGTAGCAAATACAGGCAGGGTCTTGGCATACCCTCTCCACATGCTAGCTTGGCCTCCACAATTCAGGGTCCTGGCTCAATGGGACTTCTGAACCAACTTCAACCTTCATCCACACTTTTTGTTCCTGCAGGCTAGTGACCCATGCCAAAGTCCAGTGCCATGTCTGGGGCAATGATTTCTCCAAGGGACTCATACAGCTATCCTGTCTATACTCCTGAGACTACCACATGCCTTGGTCATGGTGATTCCCTGAGGATAATTCTCTCCTGAGATGCAGACCAGAAATGACCTAGGTTTCACATGCCTAAATCCATTCAGGGGGTGACACTCATCTCAGATTCCCCACACCTATATTTGTGACTCCCACAGGGTCATTGTCAGTATCTAAAATGTCTTACTTCCATGGAGAAACTTTGTTTTTAACTTCTTTTCATAGACCAAATAAAGGTTCTCCACAAGTCTTATGTCAGACACTTTTTGTCCTCCAAAAAAGATAAAATAAACACTGTGGTCTGCATCTTTAAGGCTCTGTTTTTATCATGAAAAACAAAGTATTTAGTAGAAAAAATAAAAATAAAAAAACTTTTCTGATTATCCTGGTATTACAAATTTTATGTAGTTTTATTATGATGTTATACGTGAATTGCTAGAAATCAGATAACCAAACCAATTAAAGGTCAAATTAATAAGTAAGCCCTTTATTAAAACTGACATTTGAAAGAGGGCTCATGCCTCCCAGACTCTTGGTGACAAATGAAATCTATGGGGAGTCTTTATAGGCAAAAGCAGTTGGGAAACTGAGTCATTACAGAGATAAACACATGAAACACATGTTCTAGAGTTTGACACATAGTACACTTAGATAAGGTGGCACACAGTATACTTAGATAAAGGGGGCACATAGTATACTCAGATAAGGGGGGAAACTGTTAGAGTACTGGGTGGAGTGCAGGGCTGTGAGGGTTGTTTATAAGCAAAATTTTAAAATTCTTGCATCAGCCACACAGAAATTTAATAACAAGTTAACAACATGGAGACAGGTCACAAAATGGAGCTCTACATTTTAAAATACAAGCTTAGGTTTTATCTAATACACTGCAAACACTTTAAACATTTCATAAAATACAGCAAAAGCACTTTAAATAATTTGTGATATATATATTCGTTGGGTTTTTTTTGTCCCGGGAAAGTAAAACATTTTCTAAGTTCTTTTGAAGTTTTGACACTGGCTCCATATTGTGATTAGTCAAATTATTAGAGACATGTAAGAACCAGTAAGGATTATCTGGAATAAAAATTACATTAGTGCACATTTTAAAAATATCACAAATTATAGTAAAAATGTTTCACATATGATAACATACATTTTTTAAATTTTATCTATCAATGGCAATAAAAATAGAAGAGCAATGTGTAATGCTTTCTACTAAAAATTTCTTTTTTTCCCTCTTTTGATTTTTTTATTTTAAAGATGTGGGTTACATTTCAGGGTTAGGTATACAAATGTTCATTATGCAGGTATCCTTGTTGATGCGGTGTGCCTCGCCCCTGGCAGTTGCCTACTACTGCCAATCCTTTTCTTATATATACTAAATATGTCTATGCAAAATCCATTCCTGCAATAGCAGATCAGTCTCTGCTAAGGATTATTGCTAGCCCAAGAACCCACGGCAGAAAAGAAAGAAAACAGATTTTCAGAACACTTTTGACCCATGGATAGACTCTGAATTGTGAATCAGAAAATATGAAATCTAGACACAACTAGACATGAGTCACTATGTGCTCTTGAATACATGATTTAAAGTCTTTTGGTCTTAGCTTATTCATCTGGGTAATAATAAGAGTACAGTTTAAATATCTTAACCAACAATAAATACCTGTACAAGAATTATAAAATTGAGTCAAATTTTCCCAGGATATTAATTCCAGGCTTATGAAAAGAAGGATAGGAACAATATAAAGAAAATAGTTTCAGAAATGTAGTGAGTCCATTTCAAACTTGAGAAACAATTGGAGAATTTTTTTTAACAAATTATTTATATCTTTTAACCAATTCATAGAGATAAAGTTGGTGTTATTTTGTAAGCACATTGTTTAAGTAGGGACACTTTCTTTTGCACAACACATGATTGGATCTTTATTTAGAGGTCATGAAATATTATTTATCTGTGAATAATAAGAGGACTTCTTCCTCCATGTTTTAGAGGCTGCATGTAAACTATAGAGAAACATGGAGAATGCAGCAAAGACAGGAGAACTTAGGAAATATATCCCCTTAGGAAACATATCCCTAAAGGAATGCTGAATTGTGTAAGCTTCAAGTCCTAAAACAATTTTCTGTACTGTAAAATAACTTTTCAAATATATTTTACACCATCTACTGTCTAGTATGAACAAAGATTCATGTTTAGGAGACTTAGAAAAGGGAACTCTTATACACCATGGGTGGGAATGTAATTTAGTGCAGTCATTATGAAAAACAATAAAGAAGTTCCTCAAAAAACTAGGAATAGAACTGCCACACAATTCAATAACCTCACTTCTGTGTATATATACTAAAGAACTAAAATCAATATGTATAAGGGATACCTACACTCTCATGTTCACTGTAGCTTTATTTACAACAATCAAAATAGGAAGCAGCCAAAATGTCTATCAACAGATGAATGAATACAGAAAATTTAGTATATACACAATGGAATACTATTAAGTACTATTCAGTCTTACAAAGAATGGGAATCCTGTCATTCGCAACAACATAGATGAATCTGGAGGACATTATGCTAAGAAAGCCAGACATCCGAAAGACAAAATTCCACATAATCTAAATTATATGAAATTTCGGGTAGGCATGGTGGCACATGTCTATAATCCTAACATCTTGGGAGGCCGACGTTAAGAGGACTGTATGAGCCCAGGGGTTCAAGACCAGCCTGGGCAACTTGGATAAACCACTTCTCTACAATAAATAAAAAAATTAGCTGGGCATGGTGGTGCACACCTGTAGTTTCAGCTACTTGGAAGGTTGAGGCAGGAGCATCGCTTGTGCTCAGCAAGTCAAGGCTGTGACGGCTGTGAGTGTGTTACTGCATTCCAGCCTGGGTGACAGAGCGAGACTCTAACTCAAATAAATAAATAAATGAAGTGAAATTTAGCTAGTTTTATCTCATAGAAGAAGAAAAAAGAATGATGGTTACCAGAGACTGGGGGATGAGAATGAAAGGAATGGGGAGTTCTTGATTAAAGGATACAAAGTTTCAGATAGGAGAAATAGCTTTTAAGATTTACTACAAAGCAAGATGACTACAGTCAACAATAATGCATCATATATTTCAAAATAATTAAAACAACAAATTTCAAGTATCTAACCATGAAAAATTATAGGCAAGTGAAGTGATAGACATGCCTTAACATGATTTAATCATGTCCCATTGTATGTATATATAAAAATATCTCACCAAATTCCATAAATGTATAAAACTATGATTTGCAAATCAAGAATAATATTAACAATAAAATTTTAATAATGAAAACAAGAATCTGTATTAAGTAGCTACCTTAAAGAAATCTTTTGGTGGCCCTGATTCATTGCTTCTCATAGGGGAATAGCAAGGATATGGTTTAATCTTCCAATACAGGGAAAGTCACTTAAATTCTATGAATTTTATCCTTCACTTGTCAAGTATAGATGGTGACACCGACCTCAGAAGTTTATTGTCAGACTCGCACAATTCCTGCCACTTGCCTAGCATGCTGATGGAGATGATCAATATAAGTTTACACCTGATTTTTCTCTTCCTCTTATGAAAATGACCAAGGGCAAGGTCTGCTTTCTCTTTCATTATGTAACAGTAAACAAACAGTTTGGTAGTTTTCTGCTATCACTTTTTCCTCTCTATATTAAAATTAATGCTGATGCTTATTTCTCAGAGTTTTTAGGGGGATTTCAGATAACCAATACTGGTAAAAGATTGCATAAATGTACTAAACACAGGTCAGGTTGTTATTTCAGTGGCTAGAAGCAGAAGGAAAAAAAATAATAGGAGTTTGTTTTTACATGTATTAAATGATCATCTCTTTGAACTTTAAGATAACAATTAAGTAAATATGATTTAATCCTTGCTTGGAAGATTTTTTTTTTTCATTTTAGCAAACTCATTGTCAAAATGACATATAACTAGACAGTTGCAATATCGGTTCAAATACCAGGTATGATAATCCAATCCTGTGACCCTCTTCAAATCCCCAATGTACCTCTGCCTCTTTTGTATCAGCTATAAAATTAGGTAAATAGTAAATGCCTGTTCGAGATTATGCCATGAAACCCCTTTTTAGACAAAAAATGATGGGCATTGGTAGTAAAAGTTATTGTAAATATTGTATTGACTACAATATCAATAATTCAAATTAATGAATACTGTATATTTTTATACCAGATTAATATGCTGTGTCTTTTACTGGAAATCAAAGTACATTGAACAAAAGCAACACTCCAAAACAAAAGTTTTACTATTTTTCTTTTCTTTTTTTTTTTTTTTTTTGCAGACTGCCTTTTCAGCTCATTTGTTTTTGTTGATAAAGTGTTAACATATTGCACAACAGAACCAGGAAAGAGGTCCCAGCCTGGGAGACACTGCATCATGTACCCCTCTCTCAATCAAGGTTCCCGTGATGGGCACAGTGGGCATACAGCCCACTCCACTGCCCTGTCCACAGGTCCCTGGGCCGTGGTGGGGTCAGAGTGACCATCACTGTGAGGGCAACACGAAGAACTGGCAGCGTGTTCGTGGAGACGTTCACGGGCAGCGGCTTTGGAGCAAAGTCAGGCAGCTGGTGGCGTGAGGGGCCTGGGAAGGAACCTGGGGGGAGAAGGCAGGGGGCTGGGAACTACCCAGAACTGCCCTCCTCTTTGCCCACCCTGAGCCGCTACACTGTAGTAAAGAGAGCACTTGTCCATGTGAGCCACTTCATTTGGCTGAGCACTGGATCTGGGTTCAGGCACCACGATGCTGTCCCGGGGACCCTCCCTGCTGCACACCAATGGCAGGTGTGGCACAGACACCAGTTTCTGAGGGCAGGGCAGCTAGGCACACCTGGCATTTAGGTTGTTTTCTCCCTCCTGTCCTCCCTCAGTTCCTTCTTCAGGCTCTCGGCCACAAGCTTCATTTACTGCTGCTTGAGTGCCTCCAAAGACTCAAAATCCAATCTGGCCAGTTTCATCTGAATATGCCGTGGCTTATCAGGTATGGCAAATGCAAGTATAAACTTTAAAGCCAGGAGTGCATGCTCCATTGCTACTACAATCAAAATGAGATCCGTTTTTGATTCTGGGAAGACTGCATTCACTTGTGGTGACATTCCAATCAGAGCACAGTTAGTAACCACAGATATAACACTCATTGTTTCAAAAGCCAACTGCCATACACCAATATTGGTTGAAGGTTCTGAGAAGGGACGTTTGAAGACTCTGCACATTTTTAAGGCATCTGAATTGACTTCAGTGAAGTTATTTAACACTGCAAAGGCAGCTGCTAAAGGGTAAACACAGGAGAAAAGGCTCGCATAACCAAACTGCAGGAATAACTCCAAGTAATCATTGAAGGTACCCAAATAAGTTCCCATTTTTTTTTCCAGGGTGACTTGTTCATATAATGTAGCATCGATGTCTGCCTTTATGGCCTGCATCTTCCTCTTCACCTGCACACCATGCTTTCTTTGGAGCCAATAAAGAAGAAGAGATTCCACAACCTGGTTAAGGATCTGGGAGGTAATCAGAAGTGTGGCCAGGCTCTGGCGCAAAAGCTTCATATCCTTCAGGACAAAGGCAAAGCAATAGAAGAGTGAGGCAAAGCAATTGAGAAAGTTAAAACACTAAAACTTTCAGAATTAGATGATTCTGATAGGCAGATTCCAATCTGTGATTCTCCCATGAAGTTAAAAACTCGGCAGCATATCGATAGAGGCGGTTCATAATCTCAATCACAATGGCATAGATGATGCTGGGCACATACAACAGGATATTGGTCCACTCAGATCCGCTGTTCTCATGTAGACCTAAGGCCCAGGCCTCCATGTCGAAGTAAATCATCATGACATACAGAGAGAAATAGAGACAGAGGCACACAAATGGCAGGGAGACCAGGTAAATTCGCAACTGCCTCTTGTAGCTGGGGTAGAGAGGCTCCTCCCTGCCGGTGACAGAATTGATACCCAGGACACCATGAAATCCAGGCCGGGGTTCCTCAAACTGTCTCTTCATGAGCAGCATCCCCCACCTGTAGGTCATGTTGGCACAGCCACACTTCCACACTTCCAGGATCACCATAGACCAGATCAGGTTGAATGAGGCAAAGATCACATACTTGTCATAGTCTTCCCACACAAACATGTAGTAAGGTAAACCGATGACAGCCATGGGGATTAAGGCAAAAGTGAAATATTCCAAAAATCCAAAGTAAAGAGCAATTGATTCTCCAAAGTAGCTACGAATACTGTCTATGGGCTGATACTTGAAAGTAAACCGAGTGTACCAGGTGTCCTCAAGCTTCTTCCGGGCTTCATTATCATGCAGTGGAAACACCTGAACCACGATGCCAGACGTGAGTAATCTTCTCAGTAACGATTTTCCTGGATACAACTTTACCTGGGGATAACCAGGGATCATTTTTTCATCTTTAGCTCTAAGATTTTCAAGTTCATGTTTGATAATGAATTGACATTCTGCCATTGTGAGGAAATTATCATTGTTATCATCAAAACCTTTGAAGTTCTGCCGGGTTCCATATGTGAAGGCTCTCATGGTATTATCATTGCACTCTTTTACCAAACCCACTGCCTCTGCTCCTAGCAACAATCTAATGTTGGAGGCACCAACAAGATATAAGTTCTGATTTTCTAGAGTCTCTTTTTCATATTTATTTAACAATGGTCTAAACAACAACGGGGCACCTCCATCTTTTTTTTTAGTGACAATTCTGTTTTTCAGCCATTCTTTGGTTTCTTCTTTGACATCCTGAGCAAGTTCTATGACCACCAAAGGTGTGAAAGAACTTTCATAAGTATCCAGAGCTGACAAGGTCACTTTCATCTTTGAGAAACCTGCTGCAGCTGCGGTGCTCCACGTCTTCCGGTGCGGGCCTAAGAGCCGGCAACACCCACTATTTTTCAATTAGTATATCAGAAGTTACCATAGGATACACAATAATCAAAGATAAAATGACTCCATGCTTGGAACTCAGAAGACTCATTAAGTTTGTTTCGATTATTTTTGAGATTTGAATATTCAAATTATGTATATGTATGTGTATATATATATATATATATATGCACATACATAATTTAAATGAATTAATTTTATTTCAGTGAAGAAGGGCATTGGGCACTAGAAGTCTACAATGTAAAACAATGTTCTCTTAACTTTCTTACCATCTACATACACATCCTCCCAGAGGCAATAATTTCAAATTATCTTGTCTACTTTTTCCCTGGATGTGCACTTTCACATTCCAAGTGTGCTTAGGCTTGTACTGCTCGATGCATCTTCCCAAGACTGTCACCTGACCACAGGCTTTTACCGATGAAAGCCTCTGCAGTCATCGCCAGTAGACCTTCACCAGATCCAAGCCCCCACTGCAGTTACTTCCCACTTGGTTGATGTGTTAGGTTGAGAATGATTTTGTCAGCTTTACTCTATCTTCTAAAATCTATCATTAGTATATAAGAATGAAATGTTATTGCCAAACCTGACAACATCTGATTGTCATTGCTTCAAAAATGGCCTCATTTTTATTTTTCACCACATTATTATTAATATTATCTTATTTTCACTTAAACTCTGATTATTTTCAGTTTATATCTGTTATTTTGAATTTTCAAAAAATGTTTTTATTAAAGCATTTTGAAGTCCCAAGAAAATACCTTTCAGAGAAGTGGTTTTTATTCCTTTAGTAAGACCCTTTAATGTCGTTTCAGTGGTGGCTAATATTGTTTTGTTCTGTGAAATACCTTCATAGCTTCATCTCCTTCGTCTTTTTTATGTATTTGGAGAAACTACCATTGCCATTGGTATTCATACATCAGTTTTCTTATTTTCTATCTTTTCTTTCTGATTGTCTCTCCTTTTTTTCCTTTTGGTTATATTTTCTATTGTTTATCTACATTTTAGTTAAGATCAATTGTACTATACTTACTGTGATATTTTCTGATAATTTTCTTTCAAATTTTTGAATGAGTCATTTACATTAACCACAATATTTTTTAATTATCAGGGGCACTTCTTACTTTTGTAGGATTATTATCTAATATGTCTCTGAATATATTATTTATCTTAAACAATTTTTTTCTGATCTTTCAGTTCTTCTTTTTTTTCCTCAGTTTGAATCTCACCCTCATGACGACTTCCTAAAAACCTAATAACCCATGACATTAGAATTGTATTTGAGTCACAGGCTGACTCACTGGTTCAAGTTTGTCCGGGACTTTTTTGTTATCAAAGATGAAAGTGCCATACTCCAGGAATCCTTTTATTTCTAGCTTACCAGGGGGGTTGAGAGCTCTTTGAATTGGCATGGAGTCAAAATTTGTCTGTTGATAGACTTTCCTTTAAAATAAAATCTCTCCCTAACACCACAGGATCAAGCATTGTCCAAACCTCTTCCCTATTAACTGAAAAACCACCCAACCATCTAAATGCTGTCATCAAAAAATGTACCAAAATCTTCCATCTGGTGTTTCTTTCCATCTAGACCTTTTATTCTCCTGTGGTACCATCTAACAACATTTTAATTTCATTACCAAGATTTCAGTGTATTTCAGAGTAAGGGTTGATGAATATTTGTGAAACTTTACCATTTTACCTTTGATTGGCACAAGCTTTAAGTATATTATTGGACAGAAAAACAAGCAGGAGGAAAAGCCTTAAAACATTTTAAAATTTTACTCTCATATTTATGGATGCCTTAGAAGAATAATGATAGCTACTGTGCACAGGCTTGTAGATTTAAAGAAAGGTCTGTCCTATATCAAAGAATAGACAATTCAGATGAAAAGTTGAAAAGAACAATAATGAAGGAATTTTAAATCAAAAGTACTAATTTATAGCTGATGACATTAGGCAATTAGCATTTGGATGTTTCTGTGTTCATGATAGTTATTGATAATTGACTTTCAGCAAGATTTAATCAGCAAAGCAGCATCAAAAGGCAAATCTAGGTTCATAATATGAGATAAAAAGTTATAGTTATTCACGTAGGTTTAAAAGATGAGCAAAATATTATAATCCTGTATAGAAAAAAAGACTCCTATTTTTCTTAAAATTTATTCATAGGATGAGTCAATCACTCACTCGTTTAATTGATATTTAATATGCCACACAAGGCAACAATAATTATGCTGATGCTAAAATGAAACATTTGATGTTCTTAAGATAGGAATTTATGAAGGCCAGGCAATTATCTATGTCTTATCCAAATGTATATGAATATTTTTCTTTTTTAAATTTTTAAATATTTTACAAAATATTTTTGGATAAAAATGCTTCCCATTTTACTTTGTGATTTTGATAATAGAATGCAATCTATTTTTCAAAATAAAAAACTTTGACAATTCACTTAAGGATATGTGTATTTCATGGTTACTCCACAGTTAGAATAAACACATAATTGAAAAATAAGTGAACATTTTGCTATTCTTTATTAATCATGCATAATTTATTTTAGGAAAGAAGAAGCTGATGGAGAATTTTAATCAATATTCTCCAACAGATTTTTACCTTATTAAAGTTGTTTATGCCATCAAGAATTGGTGGAATTAGTAACATAATCACCTCCAGTTTCTACAAGCTTGTGCGAAGAAATGAGAAGCAAGGTTGGGATCCTCTCAAGAAAGATCCATGATAGAAAATCTGAAAGTTACAAAACACTGCTCAAAGAAATCAAAGATGATGCAAACAAGTGGAAAAATATCCCATGCTCATAGATTGGAAGAATCAACATTGTGAAGATGCCCATCTTACCTAAGGAAATCTACAGATTTAATGCAATACCCATAAAATTACCAGCAACATTCTTCTCAGACCTAGAAAAAACAACACAGGAATTCATATGGAAACACAAATGACCAAGAATAGCCGGAACAATCCTCAGCAAAAAAAAAACAAAAACACAGTAGGTGGTATCACATTACCAGATTTCAAACTTTACTATAAAGCTACAATAATCAAAACAACTTGGTACTGGTACAGGAACAGGCATATAGACCAATGGAATAGAATTGAGATTCCAGAAGCAAAACCTCAATTTCTCAACCAACTCATCTTCAACAAAGACTCCACCACCTATCACTGGGGAGAGGAGAACCTATTCAGTAAATGGTGCTGGGAAAACTGGCTGACCACATGCGGAAGACTCAAACAAGACCCCTATCTATCCCAATGCACAATTAACTCTAAATGGATCAGAGACCTAAATGTAAAATCTCAAACCATAAGAACGTTAGAAAATGAAGGACATACCCTCATGGAAATTCGAACTGGCATCCAATTCCTGAACAAAACCTGAAACTCACAGGCCATTAGAGATAAAATAGACAAGTGGGACCTCATTAAACTGACAAGCTTCTGCAAAGCCAAAGAAACCATCAAGAGAGCAGGGAGACAGCCTACAGACTGGGAAAAAGTATTTGCCAACTCCAGGTCTGACAAAGGCTTAACATCTTGGATCTACAAGGAACTCAAACATGCTGGAAAAAAAAAAACCATTATAAAATGGGCAAAAGATATGAACAGACACTGCTCAAAAGAAGACATCTGAGCAGTCAACAGACACATGAAGAAATGTTCAACCTCACTAATCATCAGGGAGGTGCAAATCAAAACCACACTGAGATACCACCAAACTCCAGTCAGAATGGCCATTAT